>NW_008622670.1:0-2681 GCF_000691845.1 Merops nubicus | reverse complement strand
GGCTCCACGGCACGGCACACATGGCACCAGACGCAGCTGGCACACGGGGGGGTGGAGGGAGCTGCTCATGTTGTGCCGTGATCCACTCAGAAAAACATCCCACCCCCCAAAGAAGTCCCCAGAGCCTGTTCCCCCAGCCTGCAGAGCTCATCCATCAGGAGCTGGGGCCTCTCTGTATGGGCTCCTGTGGCAGGTGCTGGGGGCTGCTCCTCCTGCCTCGGCACAAGCTGCTCACACCTCAGCCCATTAGCAAATTGACTAATTACAGCATTAGCCCGGCTGGAAAACACAATTTCCTTCCCTTTCAGCGGGTTCCTGGCAAGGCAGGGGCAGGACACAAGAGCCCTTTGCAGCAAACACAGCAGCTGAGCAGGGCACCCAGGGGCCAGCAGCCCTGGCACATGGGCGCTGGGACAGAGCAGGGCTGCTCTGTGGGGTGCTGGTGCTGAGCTGCACTCTGGCAGATGCTGTGAAGAGGGCAAAAACATGAAGGGGTTTCAGCAGTGCAGTGTCCCGTGCTCCCCATGGGTGTTTGAGCTGTCGACGGCTCTGCCTCAGCAGAGGGGAGGATCCAGTGGGATCCCTTCACTGGGAGAACGTCTCAGCCTTTGCTCAGGAACACAACGGAGCTGGGAGCTGAATCCTGGTGGTTGGTTTGCACCAAACTATAAAAGCACTTCCCTGTTCCAGTGCAAATCCCCTGATCCCAGCCCAGCACCCTGATTTCATGGGTTTTTGGTTGGGTAACATTTTTTCTGTAATAGCACACCAATATTTCCTATTTTTGTATGACCTAAGGAATAGCCTCATCCCCTCTCCCCAGGCTGATATATTTTAAAAGCAACATGTGCCTAACACATCAAGAGTCTGCCCCAATTCCCATCTGAGTTTGGGTGTGAGATGCTCCCAGGGCTCTCTCCCCACACTGTTTGCATGGGCTCCACTGGGTGACAGCCAACTGCCTGTTATTGGCCAGGGCCACGAGTCATTGCTGGCACAAGCCACGCTCTGGGCAAGAGCATCACGGTGCCCAGCTGCTCCCCGCAGCCCTCGGGACACAGTGTTGTCTGTGGGCACACTGCCACTCTGCCCCCCTCCTGTGGGGACTGGTGTGAGAGGGCTGAGACCTGACAGCTCATTCGTAACACCCCCCCAACTTTGGGAAGCAGAGTTTTGGAGAGGCAGCCACGACAGCAAGGAGGAAGAAACGGGGTGACACCCTACAGGCTAGTGAGCTCAACTGCCCTGTGTTGGCTCATGGTGCAGCAGAGCAGAGGGGAGAGGAAATTCAACAGATGTGCAGCAACTCTGCTTCTAAAACACGTTCTGCAGCGACTGAGGGGATGGGAGCAAGGACCTGGCCCAGGCTCTGCAGATGGAGCTGCTGTCTCCCTGGCAGGGGCCAAGTCCAGGCTGGCACTCTCTGCTCTCTGTCCTAGTGGGCTGGAGGACCCAGGGCTGGGAGAGCTGCGGGCACAAGAGCTCATGAGCTGGCAGACAGCACGGGGGAAGCTGTTTGCACTGCTCCAGCCAGGGCTGCGACTGTGAGGATGCCTTCCAGGGCCGGCAGGGCCAGCTGGGAACTCAGCCAACACGAAATTCACACCATTCTTTTACAAATCAGGTTGGTAAGACAAACACGAGGCATAAACTAGTGTGATTTCCATAGCAACCTCAGTAGAGGTTGAAAAGTCTTTTGTAAACATAGGGCCGAACCAGCAGATCAGCTCCAATTTTCTTCACAGAAGAGGCAAGAGCATGGGGGCTTAATACATTCAGGTCACCCAAGTGACCCACACATCTCAGAAGGAGCCATTCCCAGCCGCTCTGCTCCCCGTTCTGTACCCTCTCCACATGCACAGCACGGAGCCATGTGAAACCCAGAGCCCAGCCTGCCTGCTCCAGCTCATCTCCATAAAGCACACCGAGGCCTGTGCCCCTCGTGCACCCAGCTGGCCTTCACCAGCCAATTCCATGGCACAGGCCTGGCACAGTGCATGCCATGCTGACTCTGTCGGGCTGCAGCCGCTCCAGGGGGGTCTGGCTGGGGGGCTGTACTGCAGCCAGCGCCACCTCCTCCTCCTGCTCACGGCTCCCTCCATCCCCCCACGCCTGGGTGAGGGCCCACGGGACCACAGCTGCTCCAGGCCCCGCTCCAGACGGCACCGGTGGGCAGTGCCAGGGAGTGGCCAATGCAGTGGGGAGTGATGGTGCCAGCAGCCTGCTGGGGGACACCAGGAACTCCCCTATCGCTTACAGCGTCACGGGGAAGCCTCCTCCTCCTGCTCACGGCTCCCTCCATCCCCCCACGCCTGGGTGAGGGCCCACGGGACCACAGCTGCTCCAGGCCCCGCTCCAGACGGCACCGGTGGGCAGTGCCAGGGAGTGGCCAATGCAGTGGGGAGTGATGGTGCCAGCAGCCTGCTGGGGGACACCAGGAACTCCCCTATCGCTTACAGCGTCACGGGGAAGGGATCATGGAATCATTAAGGTTGGAAAAGACCTTACTCATCAAGTCCAGCTGTCAATGCAACACCACCATGACCACTAAACCCTGTCCTGAACTACCACATCCTGACATTTTTTGATCCCCTCCAGGGCTGGGGACTCCAGCACCTCCCTTGGCAGCCTGGGCCAATGTCTCACCACTCTGCCAGGAGAGAAATTCTTCCTCAGATCCA
>NW_008622669.1:0-41943 GCF_000691845.1 Merops nubicus | reverse complement strand
CGCGCCTCAGCAGCATGCCCAGCAGCTGCCAGCCCCGGGAGCCGGCCGGCCGCCTCCTGGGCTTCAAAAGGCCCCCAAAAAGAGCTGTTGGCCGGTCCCTTTTGCAGCGACTTCCCTCCCCAGGGTGGGCCTGCCTACACTGGAGCTGGTCTCCTTGACGAGGAGGTCCTCGCCCTTAGGTCAGGTCAGGCTCTACAACCATACTGGTGTTAACTAGGCATGACTAAAGTAATCCTGGGCTGGTTCCAAGAGAATACTATTAAACAGATGTACATCCTTAGGCATATTGTATATTTGAGTGATGCTTTTGTAGTCTTTAATATTGGAGTAAACACATATCTGATCTACTGCAGACCAAAGCCTGCCACTGATTAGCATTAGATATGGCTTTGGGTCAGTATTTTTGAGCCTACACTTCTAGGGAAAAAAGAATCTTAAATGTACCATCATTGCTACTAACCTTGCAGTGATTACTTCTAAAAACTGATTTCTTTTCTTCAAGTTGGTATCTTCTTTTACAGGCCTATTAGCTTGTCACCAAAATAGAAGCTTTCTCTTTCCCATTATTCCCATAACCTGTGCATTTTAACATGCCTAGGTCTTGAGGTGAAACATAGCACCACTGTGAGGTTCTTAGAGCTATACATTAATTCATACTACTTCTTTATCTCTGGTGTTTGGCAGCATCCAGGTCATGTCCTGGAGAGGCTTCAGGTAGCAGTGCTTTTCACCTTTGCAGGGTGTTCTATGCATACAAACTTCTTACAATGTTTTCATATAATTGTTGCAGTTAGAAAAGACCTTTAAAATCATTGAGCCCAACCATTAACCTAATGCTGCCAAGACCACCACTAAAATACATCCCTAAGGACAACATCGATATGTCTTTTTAAATCCCTCTAGGGTTGGTGACTTCACCACTTCCATGGACAGCCTGTTCCATTGCTGAACTACTGTTTCAGGGAAGAAATTTTTTTCTAATATCCAATCTAAACTACCCCTGACAGAACTTCAGGCAGTCTCCTTTTATCCTATTGCTTGTTACTTGGGAGAAGAGACTGACCCCCCCACCTTGCTACAGCCTCCTTTCAGGTAGTTGTAGAGAGTAATAAGGTCTCCTCTGAGCCCCTTTTTCTTCAGACTAAACGTCAGTTCCCTCAGCTGCTCCTCATAAGACTTGTGCTCCAGGCCATTCACCCTTTTGCTATTGAAATCTTTTGTTATAGTCCACAGGTATATCTGGGGAGGCTTTGCCTTTCCCCCAAATACATTATCTCTGAGTATTTGATTTAAGTAGCCTGAGATCATTCATAGGTACTCAGTTTTATTCTGTTCTGATTTGGATCTGTGATTTTTCTCTGTTCTAACATGACTGGGAAGCCTTGGCTTGAGGTACTATCCCAGTGTTACCATGCTTGCCCTGGCAAACAGGCTGAGAAGCTGTCTGCATAACAATTAGGTTACTGTAAATATACACAGGCTGTACCTGCATGAAAGACAAAACAACCAAAGGCATCATAGGCTATATTTTACACATCATACTATGATATCTTCTGCTAATGTTGTGAAAACTAGCTTGATTTTCATGTTTCATCAGTCCATACTATATTAGAAGAAACATGAAAATCAAACTAGTTTTCACAACAAAATGAGGAGTATTATTTCATACTACTATGTGGCACTGCGTCGAAGTGCCAGACACAAAATAAAGAATATTTGACTGCTACATGCGTGTGACTGATGCCATCTTCCTACCAGGACTTTGGGCATGGGACAAGTATGATACTTCCCAGTTTTTATGCTTTGTAAACTAACATAGACTGAATTTCTGAGGAGATGTCTTTTTAACGTTCATGTGATTTACGTCTCCTTATTTCTATCTATATTTCTTCTGAAAGTCAGAGGAATCTGAAGAAACGCAGTTGAAATGCTGGGGTCTGAACCCCGAGCCCCGAATTAAGGTTGACATATGGGTGATTCCCACAGCCCTTCATACAGAGGGGGTGAGTTTGCCTTATAGCTTCCCCCCAGGGTGCGGCCGGCCCTGCAGGGAGAGCCAGAAGGGAAATGAGCCCCAGGGGTCCCGCAGTGAGTTGACAAAGGTCAGGGGCCTGCTTGGGGATAAAAGCTGGGACCACTGGCAGGGAGTCAGGAGTGTCTGTCTGTGCAGGGCACTCCACAGAGCTTCCTGGTTCAGGGCAGACCTCTTGACTCTCCCTGGAGCTGGGCCCCAGTCTGTTTAGACCTTTGTGAACACGGGCTGATCGGGTGAGAGTCGCCATGTGGGCACCTTTCTCTTATGTATTTAATTTGCTGGTCTGACTGTTTCCCATGCCAACTGTGGGCAACCTCAGGTCTCTGTTTGTACCACCTGTTGTGGGCCGAGTCGTGTCGTTTGTGGGATCGTTGGGGGTGGCATCGATTATGTACCAGCTGATTGATCTGTTTGTACCCCCAGTGATCATTCATGGAATGTCCTTCTTGTCTACAATACAGTCTGTGTATTGGTTCATCTTCCTGATGACTGTATCATTTTTATTGGGCCTGGTCATTGGCAAAACAGCAGTGCATGGGAGAACTTCAACCCATTTTTGCAAATTCATGAAACTCAGCTAGTACGTGGGTTATTCAAACCGAATCTCAACATAGAATCTTTTGAAATTTGCTCATCTGTCAAGAATAAGGTATTTTGTTTAAACTATAAAAAGACTAAATAGATTCCATAATTTAGTAAATATTTTGGCTTCTGTCAGCTCGCTTCTTCTACTCTTTACATACTTGAGATATTTTCCTTGTTGATGCCATGTTCTGATGAGACTCTCAGGTGGCAAAAGAAGTAATTGGGGAAAACAAGAGGAGACTTTCTTACAGTAATAAGTTCCAAATTCTCTTTCTTTTTGCATCATATAGGTAGTTCTTACTATTTTAGGGAACTGAGTATTTGGTAGTGACCAGCTGGATTTGGCCACTTGGATTTGGGCCCCTTCTGAATATGAATGCAAAGCTGGAAAAAGTCATGTTGAATCTTTTTCTGTGTGATGTGTCAAAAGGTTCAGAAAAAGTTCCTTTTATTTCTGCCATGAGGAATCACAATTAGCCCAAAACTATGCTTTCAGAACCTGCAAACAGTCCATTTATTTGCCAGCATCAGAATGAGGCTCAGAGCTCCAGTGAAAACATCTTTTTGTCTGCTAATGTAATGGGTGCTTATTTTCTGCATCTTGTTCCTTGGAAAAGCATCAGGGTTTCATTGTAAATCCATTATGTCTCCCTTGGTCAGAAATTATAAATGACAACTAGTCCCAAGGTAAAGAAAAGAAAGTATTATTTTGTAGAGTAAAAAGGGGTTAAATCACTTTTTATCATGACTGTCCTCCTGGTTATGACATATTCAATGTATTATTTAGTTTAAGTGCATGATTAAGATAGAACTGGGGTACTTCTGGGGAGCGTTTTCACAGACGTTATACTTACAGCACCTCATTCCGTGGTACAGAAGAAAGAAAAATGACATGTCCCTTTGTGAACCTATCCTTTTAAAATTAGGTTATAGATTATATAGTGGTGTGAGATCCTCTATGAATTTCTGGGTCAGAGGTACTTTGTTTTCCTTCTTTTATACAGCAAAACCCTTGTATCTTTATTAAAAATTTATTTGCTGTCAATAATTAAATGCTTATTATTTGATCTTTAATGGGGTCATGATTCCCCTATTCCCATATTAATGAAATAATGCAAAAGTAAAAATGCCTTTCAGTTGGAAAAAAGTACTTATTATTCTTTCTTTGTTCTGAGTAAAATAGTTTATCTTAAATTAAAAATTAAAAAAATTAATTTTCTTTAATCTTAGAATTAAATTAGTGCTAATTAGTTCTATTTTCTCTACAACATTCAAATGCTAAAGTCTTAGTCATTTCTTCAGAGTATTAATAGTGCCCTTTGGCTGTAATCAAGATTGTCTTCAATTAAGAGCAATACAGTTAACTGAGTTACATTAACAGTTATTGTTCTCAAATCACAGGGTTAAAACCACAGATCCTGTGTGTTTCCAGCCTGGGTGCCTTGCAAGGGGTGTGATGTGTTAAGCACTAACCTATAGTGTTTGCTGATGAAATCCCTTTATATGTGTAAGACCTTTCAAACAAAGCATTTTTTTAAAGTGGTGATGTAGATGGAATTCAAAGATATTGTAGTAACCTAAAACACTTTGTAGGTTTGGTCAATGCTTGAGTGGTCTCCCTGCCTGCCCCTGTACAACCCTCCCCCAGCACTTTTTAATGTAAATTATGGAGCATGGTCTGCTTGGTATTCAGAGATGTTATTCTCTCTTGTGAAGAGTTAAAGAGCACTTGTCAGTCCGTAATAATTAATCTTATTTTATTAATGCTTTTTTTTTAGTTCAGAAAATTTGTTATATAGTGGAGTTCAACTGAAAGCAGAAGTATTTCATTCAAATCTCTTTGTGTACCAAATATGAATAAATTCTAGTCCCATAGAAACACAAAAAAAAGTTTTCATCTATCCTTGTAGCTTCAAAAACTAAGCACAGAGTATGGGAAAATTTCATTAACATAGCTGTGTTTACAAACAAAAAGTATCAACATCTTGAACAAACAGAACTGATGAGGGGAGCCGTGCTTGCTTGTTAGCACATTACCCCTGTAACAGCAAAAATAGACTATGATTCTATCTCAGTAAAAATTAATAACAGTTGGTGATACAAAAACAAACAAAAAAGAGATTGAGTTGCAAAAATATTCTTACAGTGTTTCTATAAGCACCTGCCAATATCAATTCTATAATCCAATCAGAACAGAAAGCTCTTGGCGCTTCCAGTAGGCTCCAATACTTGGAAGTTTCCAGCAGTTTTGTTTACATTTTTATACTTGAGATGCTTTACCAAATTATAGTCTCTGTTTAGTATATTTTTATTTTTCTTTAGATTCACCTATTTCTAATCTGGAGACCATGACTGTTTTTCTGTATCGGTACCTTTCAGGAGCTAATGAGGTAAATGGCATAACTGGACAGGGATTGACAGTAAACAGTCTTCAAATTTAAACAGGTTTTGAAGATTTTAAAATCTGTTTTCTCAAAGCATAAATGCAAGCAAAGGTTTTCTTTGAACTAACATTTGTATTCTGTGGAGCAAATATTCTTTTTGAGTCTCAAAATGCTGGCACAGCCATCTTATTTTGACACTGAGGCAATAAATCAAAAGGGATGGACAGAGATATGAAACTATGCCCTTCAGAAAGAGCATTGTGTCTGTACATGCAAAAATAATTACTTTCTTGGAATGTGACAAAAGAAAATTGAATATAAAATATAGTGCTAACAGACTACAAATCTAATTTTTAGAGGATTCTTTTTTTTTTTTTTCTCCTAAGTCAGGAGGATTTCCTGAGGAATCGTATATCTTTGATACAATATGTAGCTAGGTACACAGGCAGAGTATGATGCTTTCAAAACTGAAAAGGAAAATAGAAATTTTGAAATTTGCTAGATTTTCCTGGGATATTACAGTGTTTGTCTCAGAATGTGACATTTAATAAAATGTAGAACCAAAAAATACATTCCAAAGCAGAAAGTTCCAATGACTCTGTTAGATTCTCCTGTGATGCAGATGAGGCCAGGTAGTCCTCTGGAAAACTGCCACGGTGTTTTGTGACTATAGAACTCTTCTACCAAACCAGGAATATGGGAGTGAAGCACCTTAATTTGACCTAATGGCCACTATGTTCACTTTTAGGTCATTTTCTCTTCTGCTTGCATGGTAAGTAGAGATTTTAGCAGCCAGATTTCATTACCTTCCTCTGCACATAGGAAAAAATACAGAAACATGGACAAATTTAATGCAAATTCCAGGTTTTTATAGAAATTTATATATGCTTGTGTGTGAGAGTTTGTTTTTGTAGGGTGGAGAGAAGTTATTTGTGTGTGTGATTTTTTTTTTTAATGAGTTAAGTGAATACCTCACTTCAGTTAAGCAACATCTTAATTTTTACATTAAGCAACACATTTATCTGTTTGTTTTAGCAAGTTATATCTCTTCACAGCTCCATTGCTGCTAGAGGTCTGAATTGACTATTGTCGGTTACAGGAACCTTACCTGTACTTCCATCTGATTTTTAGACAGACCTGCCAGTCATCTAAGTTGTAGTTACAGTTTTATTAGGGACTGCAAGCCTTGAGCAGAAGTTAGTCCAGGTTTTTAAAGGCTGGTGTCTTCCCTCTGGCTTTATCCATGGTCGACATGCAATGTTTCCTCCTGTTCTACCTCCTGTTCTGTTGTTGGCTTTGTTCTCCTGCAGAAAATATTGGGAAGGTTGTGTAAAGAGAGACAGAGGCACTATACAGAGGCTGTGGAGTGCCTGTTTCTGCATTTTTCATGTTTCTTGCTTAGATTAGCTGGTCTAGGAGTGTGACAGGCTATATTCTGATCACAGCCTTCGAGAAGCTCTCACAGTGCAATGAAGACTGGGATGTCTTATAGATTAGGTGTTTTGCTATTTATCCCAGGCTTTTTTTTTCCCAACAAAAGTTACATTTGTACCTATTTACAGGTGAAAGTATGAAGCACAGATACACAAGATCCACCCGAGTACAGCAGGGATGTGCACTCAGGTGAAGCTGGTGTGAGCTGGTGTCTCAGTGAAGCTCAGATGGTTTCCCTTTGTGTTCTGTGAAAGGGAGTATGGTGCTTCCTGGGCCTGCCCCTTTTTCTGTAGTATTGTGTTGAGTAGTGGGAAAGAATTACTGTTTATTACCTCTCTTCAGCTACCACTTGATACACTAGGTAAGGAAAATGACCTTTAGTATCTCAATTGATTTCAATACACATTGGATCTATCTAGAAAAATTTACTAGAATTCCTCCAAATCCTGATGGGAAACTGTTTGAAATGTGATTCAGTTCTGGGTTTTTTTCCTTTCTTCAGCATTTTGGGTTTGAATATCTCTCCACAAAACCTACTGCTTAGACACACAGTTTATATGAGCACATTTTTTCCAATTTCTTTATTAGCCAGAAGGAAGGATTAACATGAACATAACTGTCAGCCTGAAAGCTGTGACACTGGAAGACTGTGCAGACTGACTAGCTGATCTGAGTCATTATATGTGAAAAGCAAAGGAGGAGTAAGCCAGCCAAAAAAAAAAAAAAAAAGCCTTTTTTTCCCTAACCATGTTGTAGTGAGAATGAGGGGAAAAAATCTTTTGTCTCACAAGACAACGGGTGCTGAAAATAAATTCAAAGTTCATTTTCTACAGAGAAATGAGAAAAAGAACCAAAGAGCTCCATCAACCCCTGGAGCTCTACTTTCAATTAATAGAGCTGTACATTAACTCCTCTGATGTTATTACATTATGAAATTCACAGTAAATTAAAGCAAAACCTGCTCTTCGCTGAATTTTTTTCAGTTTAATTTGAAATCAGAAATGAATCAGCAGTGTTTATGTATAGGCAGAGAAGGTACCTCACAAAGAACCACTTGGAGAGCCTGATGTTGTCACCAAGTGTGGGCTGTTGTGGCCCAGCCCAGGAGAAGGTTCACCTTGAACTCAGGCTCCAGGGAAGAGAGCTTCAAAAGCTCAGTGCCGTCTTGTAGCACTCCCCATCTTTACTTTGAGGCATCTCCCCCTAGTAAGTTCCTAATAGTTTTATGGTGTTCCAGGGTGTGGTTCAAGCGAGTGTGAAACAATCTTTTCCCAGGTATAGTTACTGATGTGCAAGAAGTTGTCACCAAAAGTTTCAGGCTTTTGATTGATGAAATGAAATATGGTTCCGACGTCAATTTACTGAGATTACTTTTTAATGAATATGACTTTAAAAGCATATGCAAAATTAAGATCAGTCACAAAAAATGCATTTGGATGTGGCATTTAAAGAATGATATACATAATGTATTGGAAATGATTGGAAATGAAAGTTTGTAATCTACAGAAAACAATTCTTGTTGCTGGTTCCCTCAATTTGTGAGATCTTCAGCAATGAAAATATTAATTACAAGCAAAGGAAAATGGAGGTTTTTTTTTTAATTAATATTGCCTGTGTGTCAGATAATGACGTCTTAAAATATTAGTGAATGTGATTAGGGAGTTCTTTTACATTTAGATCCTGCTGATCTCCTACATGGACCTCCTCTCTGATGTTAAGGAATGAGGGTGTGTTGTAAAAAAAGAATTTGGCCATCATTTTCCCCTGTGCTATTATTCATAATTATCCTGCTGGGTTTGCCCTGTTTACTCCACAAATTGAGATTAATGCTTTTTCCTAGTGAAGACAATGAAAAAGTTCACAGTGAATTTAAAGGAAAAAATACATTCTTTGATAAAAAGTATGTATAGTTTCTATTAGGGATATATTAATTTGTACTATATTGACCTGTTTTGAGTCCTTTGATAAAACACAGTCCAGTTTAGGAATTTAAAGCTTCCAGAAACAGCTGAAAAATTGAATTTATTTTCTGCTATTGAAAAGAAAAGGAATCTTCGCAGTAGCCTTTCAGTGTCTGAAGAGTCAACAGGAATGTGCTGAATTTTCCTCTGTATCTGTCAGGTGAAGGACAAGAGGAAATCAGCTTGGTTTATAGAAAAAGGATGTCTCCATTCAGGGGAAAAAAAAAAGTAAATCACTGTACAAATAACTAAGGAGGTGAATAAAGGAAGAAATGCAACTGGAGATTTTAAAGAACTTGAAACATTAGCTTTCCCTGGTAAATATTTATTTAAGTACAGATGACTCTACCTCAGGTCATGGTATTAGATAAGTGATCTGCTGAGGTCGTTTTCATCCCTGTAATTGTTTGACTTAATGATTATGTGAATTTATAAAAAGAAAAAAAATTACAGAAAAACTTGTTCTGTTACTGAGTTTTGTAGTTCAAGGGAGAAAGGCACTTTTTTGTCTTTTGCTTTCTTCTCCCTTGTTTATATTTCCAAAATGATTGCACCAGTATTCCATCTTTCTTTTGATTATTTGTCCTTTAAAGAAATATCATAATACTTACGTGACTTTTTGATAATCCATGAATGACTGTGCTCAAGATGTCTCCTTCCTGTTGTACACACAGTTGCACTCTGCTGGCAAAAATTGTCTCTATTTGCTACCTCTACTTTATCTGTGTTTAAAGAGAAGAAATACCAAAAATGCCTTATGCTTCCTGAGAGAAGCACATGAGCTGCATATAGTTTAATCTTCTCATTGACTGACAAGAGGAGTAGGTGGAGGCATGGTGACTTCAAGGAGAGGCTGTGTTATTGTGACGTGTTTCTCCTCAGAATAAAAAGGAGGTGAAGTTTTTCCTACCCAACTATTAGCTGAAAACTGGGGCTATTATAAGCTTGATCCTTGTCCCAAAACCAAAAAGGTGGGATAATGCTGAAAATGTTCTCTAGACCAGATCTTGTTCTTCTCCACCACAGGGAGCAAGAGGTTTGGTTCCAGGCATCCTGTTTTTTTTCCTAGACATCTGATAAGCATCACTTACAATTGATCATAACTTACTTTCATAGCATCTTTAAGGTGACTAATGTTGATATAAAAGTATAATCTACTTGTGATTCTCTTTAGATTGCCTACTTTCTGCAATAGCCAAAAGAACACTGACAGAAAAAGAAATGTTTTGCAGAGCTTAATAAAAATGGCTTTATCTGAGTATATTTGAGAGCTCTGTATCTGCTATAGCCATGTTGAATGAAAGTGGAAAAATTAATTTTGTATGTAAAAGTAGAATACTTTCCAAAGGAAAATAAGTGAGGGGGTGGGTGAGTGAACAACCTTAACATAAAGCAACTCATGCATTATTAATCCAATTGCCTGTAAAGTTTGAACAAAAAGCATGTTGAGACATTACTCTGTTTCCTTGTTAGACTGTGTTCATAATGCCCTCTCCCATTTTATGTAACATATTCTTCAGCCTAAATAAGATATTCTTGAAGCCTCAGGATTTTCACGCCTTCAAAGCTCTGTTTCGTTTCTAAATATTATAGATTTTGAAGCACAAGAGGCTTTAAGTTTGGTACCTCAAAGGCTGTTCACCCTTTTAGGTAACCCCCAAGTTGGTTTTCATATTTGCTTATTACCCGAAATTCTTCACAAGAAGCTTTAGCCTGTTTTACAATTAAAGGCTTTGATCATATTTACTGTAGCTACGTAAAATATTTCTACATAAATGTTACATGAGTTTGGTTCCTGTATTAGGCTAGGAGTTTACCTGATATCCAGCATCTATGTGAATCCTTTTCTAACATAATTATTAAACCTAAATGTTTCCATTCTCCTCACTAATCACAGGCCAGGAGAGCTGCTCCTGTGAGCTGTCCTGTGATGCTTACTGTGAACAAGCTGCAGTGCTGGAACCCACAACTCTGGGGTCAACCATTGCAGTATTTCCATTCCTAGATAATCAAAGCTCTGTCTGGTCTCAGTTTTTTAACTTTAGCTTTACCTTGTGTCTGGAACTGTTTGGAAGCTTTTTTCAGCTGTACATGAGCTTTAAGCTTTGGTCCTGAGTAGCAGAACTTACAAAAAAGTATGAGAAAGGCTTTTATATATTTAAGAATTACTTATGCAATATGCCAGTTTCCAATTCCTCTTTTTAGTATGTTTTGGTATTAATTGCCTGTTCTCAAGAGAATGACTGAGAAATACTGACTTGGTGAACATAACTTCATGCTTTTACTTCTTTTGAATAAGAAAATTACTGAATGCATGATGTACCACATAAAGTATAGTTATGGTATAGGTAACATCTGAAACAACTGTGCACTTTTTCCAAGATAAATATCTAAAAAAACTTTGGTCCCTGACCTAAAATTCAATAAGCATTACCTAGTGACAGCTCCTAAGAACCTGTCCATCTTAATACTTTCAGAAGACTTGTTTTGTTGTCTTTTGTTCACTCTGTCTTTCTGAATCATAAGGCAGATGAGTTTTTGAAACTGCATTAACTAAGAGAGACATCAGCTCAGCTCTCTGTTGTGAGACATTTTGGAGCTACTTTGTGTGTTGCATTTGGAAATGTCTTGAATTTGATGGGCTTCATTAGTTACAAAATGTTCCTTATGGTTCCTTTCCAGTTAGGTATATGAAGAATGTCATATGAGATATGTGAAACATGAGAAGGGCTCTTCCAGTCTGGTGACTAAACTTGAACGTTGCTAGAGTTTAATCTCAGTAAAGTTTGTAAAAGATTTAGTACAAAATCAGTATGTAGTATCACAGAAATAGTGTTTTTTTGTTTAATAGTTCTTGTCTATTTTGGATGTATTGAAGATGACCAGGACTAGCTTTTCTTAAATTAGCAAAATTATTCATTACTTCTTTCAGATGGCACTTAAACCTTCCAGAAAATTTCATTTTTCATGTTTTTGTTGTTATTTGAAAAGGTGATTCCACTGGCATTAGCAGCAAAATCTCAGTTTTCAGTATATGGTATTTTTAATGACACTTCAGGTTTGATATATATCCACACACCCCCCCTCCCCCAAACTACCCTTCTGCCCCTAAAAAAAGCAACAAGCTAAGGAAATATTTCAGCATTTTCAGAATCAATCAGTATTTTCTTTTTTTAGTAAAACTGTTTGTTTTTCTGCTTATAATTTTGGAGTTTAAATATAGAAAATTGGGGTGTAGTGCTTTCACTGTTTTGATACAAATAGAAAAACCTTCATGCAAACTACTTCAACCAAAAATTAAGAAAATAGTAATTTATAGGAAACTTCACATTTAATTTTTTATCTTGGGAAAAATAATACATTCATAGAAATGTTTCAGGAAAACACTGGAAAATTCTTCCTGTCTCTGCTGCTTTTCAGTGGGATCCTGATAACTTCCAGCCTTTGAGAATCAGTCTCATTCCTTGTATTTAGTGTCCTGTAGTCTGAGGATTACCCAGCTACAAATCCCCCTTCCATTTGTAGCTTCAACAAACGTTTCTTTCTGCAAGGAAGGCAGGCAGGGAGCTGATTCCCTAGCACGCTTCCCCTTGCACCGGGGCCACAGCAGCAGCTTCACAGAAATCACCTAGGAAGAAAATTTCAGTACGTGTTTTCTGATTGTTTCTAGTCGTTCTGCTGCAGGTACTGATGTGCATTCCTCAGGGTGGCAGTCTGCTGGGAAGGCAGCCTTCCCTCCCTGCTCCTCCTCGTGTTTAATACTTTGCTCTTCACCAGAGCACACAACTCTTCTGCCACTGCTGAGATTTTAACATACACCTATGAATCTCAAAAATGTAATAGATTTTCAACACTAACAAATTAGTGATCAGGGTACAGAATCTTTCTCTCTTTCTTGTTGTCATATGATTTTCTGACATCAATCCTTTCACTGACTCCACCAGTTTGTTCTTTACATGATTTATACTCAAAGAGTGAAAAAGTCTAGCCTTAAACTTTATCTCATCTTCATTTCTAGGTCTGATGCTCTCTTTTTTTTTTTTTATTTTTTTTTTACCAATTAGTTTTGTTAAGCACAGCTTTCCCCAGAGCATTCCTCCTCATCTCCTGTGCTGTAAGCTGAAACCAGATTCAATCTTTCACTTTGGAATTCTTCCAGAAGCAGATGACATTGGTCTTCTGTATCATACAATTTTTGCTCACGTTACTGGCCATATTTCTTCTATGAAAATTTTTTTTTTTATTAATTCTTCTCATTAGTCAACTTGGTAAACAAATTACTGCAGGAAGCTTAAAAGCTTGGGTTGAAAGCCAGAATAGCAGCAAAAAAACATATCTTGTTTGCAAGTCACTATTTTCCCTTGAAAATATCTGCTCTTCTATCAGGTTGTCATTTGAGGCCGCTAGAAGTTTTTATTACTCAGGGTTAATTGCCTCTGGCACAATCATCTCAGATTTCTCCTGAGAATTACTGATAGCACACTCTTTTTTTTTTCCTTCTGAAAATTATTTTCCTGTCATGAGAAATATGTCAACTTTTTAATGTTTCTTTAAAAAAATAGAATAAACGGCACCAGGACCCATATTCCTCTGGCTCCTAGTTGGTTTTGTTTTTTTCTTTTTTCACCTCTCCTAAGGATATTGTCTTTCTGTTAATAGGTAAACCTTCTCCAGTTTGACATACCAGTGGAAACTGTCATACATTACTCCAACAAATATAACTGGTTGCTTTTTTTGGGAGACTAGTCTTCAGCTTTTATGTGAATGTGGCACTGTAAAAAAACTTGGAGTGTTTTTAATTCATCTGTTTACACAGTTCAAACATAGACTGTCTTTCTGAATACTCAATCAGGAACATTTTTTTTTTTTATTATGTCTGTATTCTAGCATGTCATACTCCTAATATATTAGTTCACTAAAAGCCTCTGTGAAGTAGCCTGCTGAAAATCCATAGTCCTGTGTAACTGCTTGCAAATCTTTCCAAACAGTTAATGTATTTTGAATATATTACTGTAATATGGCAGGTAAGGGTAAGAAAATATATCAGTGTAACTGATTTTTGTTTCTGGAAATGCTTTTCTTGAAAGGAACACTCCAGAAGGTGACGTTTTTGTCAGTCAGTAACTCTTACATCAACTCTTACATAATTCTGGAATTCTGACTTCAGTGCTCATCCATAGAAGGGGGACGTGAGAGTATCACAGCCCCAGGGCTGGCACCAGTAAGGCTGATATGCGTTTTGATTGACCATGACTTCTGCCAGGGCCCTGTGTGCCCACCCTTCCAGAGCATGTGGAGGGCAGGATAGAGTTGTCACTGACATCCTCGTTATATCTGCAATTAGTAAACATGTTGCTTGTGCATTCCAGTGATTTAGGAATGGGAAAATATATCTTATCTTTGAACAAAAGCTACTGAAAATTTTCTGAAAAATGCTTGATTGGAAGTGTGACAGATTGAAGACATTTAGAATTTTTCTGAAGATATTTTCAGATGTTGGGCAGATGTTATTGTTTGCTGACCCAGGACTTTGCAGAATGACAGAAAATTACTTGACGCTCTTGATTACACACACTAAATAGCCCTGGTAAAGTACTTTCCTTAGGGCTTGCACTGCCAGGGTTATGGTTAAACGAGCACCCCATGTCATCAAACATACAGAAGGTGCCTTTGCCACTCTGAGGGGATGATCCCAGCATTTAAATAATGATTTACTGCTGCTTTTATTAGAACAATTATTGGTTATTTCAGACTTGAAATGGGCAGATTAAGCTCTGTGAACCTCACAGCTGAAACCTCACAACACTGGCAATTTTCAGTGATTAAAGTAATTTACTTTATCTATAAAATGTAAAGATATTTCATAATAGCCATACAGCAAGTACAGGGAGGTGTAGTTTTCCTGGAGATAATCAGACCTCTGGGGATAAAGGGTCCTGGCTGCACCTCATGCATTGAGAGACCCAGAGGGCTTTATTATCTGATGATTACCACACCCCCATTTCCATGTCTTTTTGCTTAATTAATCACAGTAACATTATTGCCCAACTTCAGACAACAAAAATAATGAGAGAGGCTTTAAAAGATTCAAAGACTAGGGGAAAAACAAGAGATCCCATAGGAAAGTACCCATAGTGAAACTGAGGTTTACAAATCACTGAGATCTATTAAAAATGATGCTTACATTTTGTAAAGTGCCTTCTTTAATATAAATATAATTATGTTTTAAATATTGTAAATGTGTATATACAATATAAAACATATACTTGTTTTGATCAGAGGAGATGAGGTTTTATTTTTAGGAAAAAAAATCTTTAAAATATCATAACCATAAATTGAAGTTTATAGTCACTTGTTGTTTTATTTGGAAAGCTTGCACATTCACTGTCTTGTTCTTTATTTGTTCAAATACATTTACATGGACATTTCTCATTCTTTTCTGCCATTCTAGATTATCAATCATCCATCCAGTTCATGGGCACAGACCCAGAATAAAGTCTTCAGGTATTACCTCTCAGAGCTACTTCAGAAACCTACAGAAGCACATATGATTAAACTTCTACTATATTCTGAACTCTGTTATTACTATGTCTTTTTCTCAACACTTGCCAGATGTTCTTACTGTACCTCAGTATGATTGTCTATAAAGTAGGTGCTTGATTTTTAAAAAGCTGGGAGAAACATAACTAGTTTATATGCTGATGCCCTTCCTTACATCCAGGAACATTAGCTCTGACTGTGGGCAGAAGTCTTTTATTGTAGCTCCAATCCTATCAGAGAAGGTAGTACCTCAGTCTGCATATCACTGAGCTCCTGATTCTGCATTTAACAAAGTCCTTGCTTTTCACAGGATTATTTTAATAACCACAAGCTACTAATTTTGAAGTCATTAAAAGATGCAAGTCGAGGAGACAAGATTTTCCTGAGCGTTGAGATTTCCGGGTTGTGTTGGTTTTTGGTTTTTGTTGTTTTCTGTGGTTTTTTTTTTCCTATTAGTTAAAATACACTGGATCTGCACAGCTCAGCTGCTGTAGCTGTATGCTTTCCAGAATGGAAGCTGATACAGGTGGAGGATTATGCTTCCAAACCTATTTCACTATTGCAGTCATCAATGCTGAGGCACAGATAGTCTAAACTGGAAGACAAAATGAGTTTCCAAATGGTGCTTTCACCTTTTAACTCAGACTTAGGTGCATATGTGTGGGTGGTGAACTTCTGGGGATGCTCTTGAGTTTGAGTAGAGCATGTGGTGACATACATATGTGGTGACATAGTAGTTATTTGATTCCTTACTTAGGCTGGGATAACCTTCGGTCTTCCCTGTTCATTGTTTGATAGGCAGTAAGGAGAGTATCAGTCCATGGGGAAGATTTTGTGATGTGCTTGGCTCTGAAACCTGGTCTATGACATGAAAATTCCTTTCCAGGCTAAAGTATTTGCGACTGTCTAAAGCTTCATTAATCAGAAAGGCAAGTTTTTGTTTTTAGGTCACTTATGTTGTTACTAGAGAGCAACATGAACCAGGTGAGCCAAAATAAATGTCTAGCCATGAAAATTTGTAAGAGGTCCACCAGATCCTCTAACGTCTACACAGACTGTATTCCATTTTGTAATTTTATCTCAAATCTAGCTTTTGATTGGTATCTAGAATGAAAGATCAATGAGGAAATAAATCAACTGAAAAGGACACTGCACATGAGTTTGAACTAGTAAGTTTTAGTCTTGCAGAAAAAAAACCCTAAATTGCATAAAAAATAAAGTTCTCAAAAGCTCTAATGTGTGCTGCAGAAAGCATGAGAAGGTTTGTAAGCTGTCCACATTAGGCAACTAGTGGTTTTCAGTCAATAATATTTTTTCAGACTGTTGGAATAGAACAAAAAAAAAACAAAAAACAAAAAAAAAAAAACAACAAAAAAAAAACACAAAAAACACCCCAAACAACACCCACAATAAAATGCAACCACAGAAAAAATAAACCATCAAAAGAAAGAGAGAATTTTACAGTCAGTTTTGAGAAATACATAGACTAGTATTTTCAATATCAAATTCTTATAGCAGCCCTGTCTCAGAAGCTTTCAAATCACTATAGTTTGACTTATGTTTTCAAGTGACATTAAGGTTTTACTTTGAAATTTACTATCATTCAACTCGATAACAATTTTCTTTATTTTCCATATTTCTGCAATAAATAGGTTCATCTTGAAACACAATTTTTAAAATTTAAAGTATTTTATCTAAATTTTTGTTGTGGAATATACCTTCCCAACCCAAACTCTTACAGTTTACAGTTTTTCTATATGAAATAGTATATCATTGAAATAATACCGCCCCAAACAGCATTTTTGCATTGCAATTGCAGTTAAAGGTTTTTAAACACCTCTGATTTACACTTAAGGTCTACAGTTAATTTCCCAAGAGATCACTCATTTCTGAATCCTGCCATGTGCCATTTGTTGGTTCAGAAGCCAACTATATGGGCACGTTTGCGTCCCTCCCTCTACAGATGCCACTACATCTTAAAACCTTTTTCAGAAAGCTCAAAGCACAGCTGGTACAAATCCGTTTCCCTTTCAGTCTCTCGGTGATAAGAAGTACTAAAGTCGGTATCTGAAAAAGATCTGGGGTCCTAGGGAGAACATCTGAAATGTTTTCTGTTTTCAGACGGAAATTGTAGTTCTGGCAGGGTCAGCCACTAGAATGGTCTGATAACGATATAATGCATTTGAGGACTTTTGTATGGATTTTTTTTCTCAAGTGGTTGCTGAGCTGATGTTGCAAATACTAGGCATTTTCTAAAAGTCCATCTGTGGGGTCTCAAATGCATGCTTTCTTAGCTCCAAACTGTTTCAGATATCATACTCATTCAAAACCACAGCTGAACGTGTCCCACAGTCAAAAGTCCTATAGTCTCTCCCAATGCCTAGATGTTGCCTTTGGAATTTCTTTTTGAAAGCCAAATGATTCATCCTGACAGTTGGCCACATGTGGAAGTAGACCCAGGTTGTTTCTGTGAACACAGTTTTTTGAGCAAACACACCAGAATGGGCAGAAGTCAAGAATCTGGTAAGGCCACTGTGCTACTGACCTACCTCCATCAGTAGTTCAGTGTTATGGCTTAGTCCAGGAGTAATAAGAGACCACATTAATTTAGGGGGCAGAGCATGGGTTCAGAAGTGGGCAATTTATGGTATTTGGGGGAACAATAGGAAGAAAGTATTTTTCCCCATAAACATAGAGAAGTGTGTAATCTTTGTGAGTGAAGTTCCTTCCTAAATGTTAGCTGGATGTAAGCTATATATAGAACCCAAGAGCCCCGACACCCTTCCTCCCATTTCTTTTTCTCTCAATATAATTGACAGACCCACATGTCCACTTGCAATTTGGTAATTTAAAACCAAGTATCAGAAAACAGATGTGGAGAATATGTAGAAAATCATACAATCACTGTTGCCACATCCTTTTACAAAAGAGAGAACCATGGAAGATATGCAAATTGCCCATAATTATACTTTTAGATGGTTACTTGAGTACCTGTCTTTTTCACACTACAGGCACAAAGTTAGTATACCTCAGATATGCTAATAAAAACAAATGTCTGTGGTTTCTGGCAAAATAAAATCTCCACTAGTTTGAGATGTGTACTGTGTGCAAGTCTTAGGCAATGCCACAGTGCCTACTGAGACAAGTGTGGATAAAGCTGCTACAGTATAAAGATTAAGGCTATTTTATATTCTTTGATTTTTATTTTAATGCTCCTTGCATTTAAATTACTGTATTACTAATTTTAGCTGATATATTAATACATATGTCTCAGCTATTTATACATATAGTATGAGACAAGTAAAATTCCAAACAGGGTGTATGGTTCTCTAGCTCAGTGGCGTGTAATATCTTCTCTATACAGTAGGTTTGTTCACAGGAGCCAATAGGATTTGCAAAGTATTAAACTTAAGAACAGACTTCAGACATATCTTTACAGAATATCCTTAATTAAAAATGGTGATGGTTAGTGAGAGCCTAAAATTCTCTTTTCATTTCAGATTTTGTCACTTAATCCAAACTAAATTCTGCCCCTTACACATCTGTATCACTTTTAATAGCATTACTGAGAAAATAGTTTCAACTCTATATATTAATGGTGGTAGAATCTGACCAACCTGTAAATGAGAGATGAATTTACATAAAAATTTGCAGATGATGAGGATTTCTGCCTTTTTACTAGCTAGTTTTGTAAAAGTTCATGGGAGAACCATCCCTCTGATTTCAGGGTGTTCCACCACCAATGTGTAAGGTACCTGGAACAAGTAGTGGATTGTAGGTTGAGTCTGAGCCTGTGCTCCTTTCACTCTCCAGAGACCTCAAAAGTTCAGACTTGAGCTTTCAATTTTGATGTAACTTGTAATTGACCTTTCAGCATATACAACTTATTTATAGCACAATATACCTATATTCTGTCCTTAGTTATATTCTTGTTCTTTTGAAAGTACTTTATTACTTATTTGCTTCCTAATCAGACACTCATTTAGTATATTTCATCTGTCTTTCAGATGCCCACCTTCCTCAAATTAATCACAGATCAGATTAATTGTACTTAGTAACCTGACACTCTGTCTTAATTATCTTATCGTTAAACCTAGTGATCTCAGAGAAGGTTTAACCATCAGGTTTTAAACCTTTCTTGTGCAGCACAGAATAATTCAGTCATCAAGGCTATCGTTACACATAAGCATTTTAATAATATTTTTTCTCAGTCCATTCAACTCTTAGATGAATATTATATCTTTTACCTCCCAAGCCTGATGACCTTGGATAAAGAATAAAATTGGATAGGGATAGTGGATAAAACTGAGAGTTTTTACTGTCTTGATGTGTAGCTGAGTTACTTTACTATTGGTATATAAGCACTTAGTGTTATTTGGCTCTATGGCTACTACTGTTTGATTTTCCATATAAACATTTTTCAGTAGTTTAAAGGAGGAAATCAATAAGTGCCAAATAATTATGGAGGATTGGTTAGTTTGGAAGGTTTCCCACAGGTTTAAGAGTGTCAGCTCTTTGATGATAAACAGAAGTGGGAGTCCTGCTTAGAGTCTTATACATAGCACAAAGTCCCTGTCCTCCCAATGGGTTCTACATAGAAGTCTGATTTTTCTCCTCATTCATGCTGGAAAGCAGGGAAATTATCTAAAGAGGCTTGGATAAAATTTATACTGTAGAAATAGAATCTTTTGAACCCCTGAAGTGAAAGAAGTTACTACCAGCAGGGAGAGACTTTCTGCCCACCCAAATTAGTATCTCATTTTGTAAAATAAAGAAAAGTGAAAAGAATGTTTAGATGATTAATGTGTTTTGGGTACTTCTGGGCAGAATATCTGATGACTTCTATTTTATCTTCAACTTATCAGTTAGAACTTCTCATGGAAGTTTAAGTTCCTGTTACTCATAGAGAAGAAACTGTAGTCTTTTTCCTGCAGCTAATTTTAGCAGCCCTGCTCATATCATACAAGAATCAAGGAACACAGTTTCTGTAGTAAGGACCAAACAGTGCACATGATGGAGGCACTGTTTCCTGTATTTGTGAAATCAGAGTGTAGATCCTTCGAATCTCAACATTTCCTCTCTGTAGAATGTCTGGGTTTGGGTGATGCTAAAACTTATCTAAATCTTGAGATTTCTGAACAGGTAGCTAGGTCCATAAAGGTCTTTTTTAGCTGAAGTTAGGATACCCTTAAGCATGTCCATTACTTCAAAACAAAGTAAAAAAACCCAAAACCACAAAAACACCCAACCAACCAAAACAAACAAAAAAAATCAGGACAGCTCTGGACAGTCTGAGTGCAATAAGGAAAGCAACTTGGCAGGCCAAGGCATTCTTTGGTAAAAGGATAGAATGCTCAGCTGCAATAGTTATCAGTGTCTGTGGGCCATCAAGAACGCCTAAAGACTGCCAACATTTCTTACAGATCTTTTCACAGATCCTATTACAATTTGCAGTAAAGTTATCCTCTACCTGTCTTTCCTGAGGGGTCCAATTAAGGTAAGGATTTATTCAAGACTCATACTGACCTGGGGCTTACACAGTGAAAATCTGAGAGGAACAGGATGGTTCTTCCCTTTTATCTCAAGAGCACTCTCCATGCAAGAGTTTGCACTGACAGATAATCTGAAAAATGATTTTCTAGTGGAGAATTCTCCCATTCACTGCTTTATAACTTGTTATACTTCACATAATTGCAAAGAGAGAGAAATGAACTTATTTCTTTCATCTCCTAATGGCTATCCAGATAAGTGTCCTCAGAACCTGAAAAGGTATGTGGACCAGGATACTTTGAATGTCACATGAGTATTTCAGATGCTGGTTTTTTGAGAAGGATGTGCCTTTTGTTACTGCCTAAAAATAATCTATCTAGCATTCCTTTCAGTATGCTGATGTCACAATGTTTACTGCTAGACTGTGCCCATTTGTAAATTGCATAATCAGTGAAGCTCAGCAAGCTAACACAATATACCCAACTGAGCTACAGAAACCCAAGAGCTGTGACTGTGAGCAGCCCCTCAGTCTGTAGGACACGTGAAACAGCCGTGCTGTGACTGGATCCAAGCAGGGGAAGGCAGGTGTTCGGAGCAGAGCTGCTGCCACAATTTCCTGAGCTAAGCAAAAACGAGGTATGGAATGCTGGTCATCCATTGGCAGACGCACAAAAGGTCCAGGGTTTATCCTCAATTAGATGTCATCAAGGCTTCAGAAGCATTAGGGGCTATATATTATGTAGGTGGATGCTTGCTAGTAATGCAACACCGTTTTATTTTATTAATAATAGAATAGTAACGGAAAAGTGAGTAACATTATAGTCTAAACAAATACAGAGCGTGCCAGGAGAGATGGATAAACAAAACAGAATTGTGATAAAAGGAATTTATTTCTCCCAATGAATATTCAACTAAAATGTAGAGTTTGCAGTTTTGGTTTATTTCTGTTAGTTAAATGCAGATTTATTTAACTCTTCTTATAATGCTTTAGTATTCATATTCTTATTTTTACACTGCTAGATTTAAAGAATGAAGAGAGAACTTTGCAATTTGCAATTAATGATGTTTGGTTTTATTAAAAATAAGCAGAGAGCCATATCAATAAAGAACAGACATTAAGATTATGAAGAATATCATTTGTCAAAATCTTTGCCTGTAAGTAGGCTGTGCTTGGAAGTTTTATTGGCCATAGGGAAAGACATATGATCTGCTCAAGGTAAATAGCTTGAAAGCATTTCTACCTGCAACTGAATCTGCTTATGTGTAGGTGTAGTTGGGGCCTGCCTTGGGCTCTCTGGGCTCGTTGCAGAGCCTGAGGCAGTGTCTTGCATAGCACAATATTACTGAACCAACTTATTAGCTACTACTGCAAGAACATTGGGATAAACATATCCTAGTGAGGTAACTTTAATAAGGTAACTACCTGTATCATGAATTTACTGCAAACCAAGTTGTTCAGCTAGATTGAAAGACCTGAGCATACTTTATATGTTATTTATTCATGGAAATGAAAATTTGGGAAAAAGAAGGAATTGCACAATGCAAACATGTAAAGCCTATTAGACACCAGGTGCCTGATCCTGGCAGTAGAGGATCATTGGACTGAACATGTGGGCACTTGTGAACCAAAGGAGGCCTGCTGGGGCATGGAGGGATGTCATCACACAGCTCTAGAGAGGTCGTCAGACATTAGATTTCATTAAATTAATGAGATGTAGCTTATGTCCTACACCTGCTTATATGTGTTAATAATACCACTTAATAAAAAAACAACCGACCAACCAAAACAAACAAACAAAAAAAACTCTCTCATGACCTGATTTAATCTTGGAAGTTTATCCTTTAGCTGCTACTGAAATGTATGTAACAAAGATCCTCAGGCCCTATGGAAAAATATGGCCAAAAGGAAAATTTATCTTCTCTGTAGTCACTCTGATTGTCAGTGCGTCAAGGCAATAACCTGAAAGGGCCCACAGAATATCTGTGCATTGTTCAGATTCTTCTTGAGCCTGATTTTTTTTTTTCCCCCAATTTTAATAGAAAAAATAACACTTGCATACACTAAGTATCTACTCTGGCATGATGACTGATACCAGAATGATGATTCATAATGACTATACAATTAAGAACAAATAGTTTTTTTTTTTCTGAGATTTGTAGAAGGATGATCCTCTTTTAGAAAAAGGCAGGGACTCGTAAGAAACTTGGTGAGGATGTTGAGATTAAGTCACACAGAAGACACCTCTGAAGTCCTACAAAGTAGTGAACGTTTCCAGTAGAGAACAGCAGTGGAAATGCAGAAATACCAAGAGTGGTTATTGCAGAAACATGAAAAGTTTTGCAAAAGAAACACAATTTAAAATAGTCTCATGAAGGGTGTATTTAAATTAAAACCAAACAACAACAACAACAAAAACTAGTAACAAAACAGATGTTCTTAAAAGCAAAGGAAATAGGTGCATAGGTTCAGAGGCTCATTTATTAATTTAATTTCATTCTTCAGGTCCCATTGTAAAGCTGTCTTATTGTGATGTCAAAAATAATAATAACACTTAAATATTTCTATTATACCATTGCTTGGACTCCTCATGCTCATTTATTTGCCTCTTAGAACAGCCTTTCTATCTGTCTTAAGCATTCTGGAGAGATTTCAACTCTGATGGTGTGACCATAATGAGCATAATGCAATTTTGCATTCGTACAGTCCTTTTCTATACCTGCAGCTCCTGAGCGTTATGACATAGTGTATAGCATAGAGTGTTAGGGATTTTTGGGAGTTCTTAAAAAGTACCAAAACCACCTGCTACAATTTTTGCATCTGAAAGTTATTTTTTATAGGTAAAGGTATGTTTTTTATATGCTCAGCACTGCACTGGAGTATATTCCTGGAATGAAAGTTTACCTAAACTATGCAAACTACTTTTTGCATGGAGTTACTTTTGAAGGTCTAACCTGAGATTCCAAAAAGGAGATCGGTACTAGAGAGGAAGCTGATCTGTGTATGCAAGTTAACTCTTAAGTCATTCTACGGTTCAGGAGAATGCTTCCTTTTCACTTGAACAGTCTTTTGCAAACTAAATGAACAGAAGAGCAACACTATTATTTCACATTCGACTACCCAGTGCATCTATGTTCCTCATCTGTAGCAGGCACAGGCGGTGGTAACTCCTAAAACCAGCAGAGCTTCCAAAGTCCACCTTCAGAAAAGGTACTAGGGTTTAAAGTAACAACACATGATCTGTCCAAATCAGGTTTTAGGTGTTAATTTTCTTATATTTAAATAAAATCTGTCAGGAGATCTTAAAGATGCTTTTGAAGAGACCAAAACAATTAGTTTAATTTGTCAATAAAAGCCAGAAATCAATTAGCTCGGCAGCTAATTTGCTGAAAGAGAGAGACTATTATTTCTTTTTAACAACTTTGCCCACACTCAGGCTAGGGAGCTCCTTACAAAAGATATACAGGACTGGAAAAAAATAACTGATTAAATTTTAAGCAGCTGCTGGGCAGATAGTTTGCCTGAGGCACTTTTGTCAGTTTCAAAGGGTCCTTTTATTAATTTTGCATTTTGTATTTTGTTAGTGGAAAGAGCTGGCTCTGTTGGGACTGCCAAAAGCTATAGGCAGCGAATCTTACAGCAGCAAAAAGGAAGCTGTAGAGCATGCCAAGTAGATTTAGTACACTGAGCACTCTAAATTACATTTGTTTTATCAGTCCTAAAAATATATTAACTTCAGGTGTAAGTTCTTTGAATAAAGCCTTAAAGCTAGTACATCCAGTTCCTCCTCTGTTTATATAAGGCTTTTACTTTGTCTGTAAAAATAAACCACTGTAGTCTTTGCCAAATATCTACCCATGTAATTTAAATCTTTTCTTATGATTGTTGGCACATTCTTTGTTGGTTTGGTTTATTTTTTTTTTTTAATTATTATTCACATTGCTCTTGTTCTTACTGAAAAAGTATTGAAAGTATTATCTAGATCCTTCCCACTTTTCATGACATTCAGGTAAAGCTTTTATGGTTAAATATATTGAAGTCTAAGTGGACCAGTATTTTAATAAACATGTTCTGCTGTGATTCGAGTGGAGCCCAGCACCCATATCACCACGTGGAAAATGCTGCACGTAACATATTGCTCAGACAGTTTGTGAACAGAAGTTAGAACTCAGGGGTTAAATGGAAAACACAAACCCCTCTTGTGATGCTGGGAATTTCACAAGTTCCACTCAGGCAGCTTCAAACAGCATTAAACACAAAGGAAAAAAAGTATGCCCTCAGGCTAGAATTTGCAGAAGACTTACCTGCAGTAGAATGGAACTAAAATTAAGCCCGAAGACAAAGCATTTGGGCTTACAGTCAGAAAACTGAGTGGCAAAGTACATATTTTTAGAATGCATATCATACTTGTTTTCTAGTTTGATTTCATTTTTAAAGATAGCTTTTTTTTTTTCCCAAGCAAATTTCTTCATCCTAAATCAATATATGCTGGTGTTACTACTGCATTATTGAATGTCTTCAACAACTATTTTTGTGTTCAGTCCTGTGTTGGCTAATCTCTCAGGGATCACCTCTACATAAAGGAGTGTGTTCTTGTTGCCACTGAATTTAACAGTAAATCTGATAATAGCAAAATTGACTTCATGGGAGAAAACTGAGCTCAAAGTAATTAAAAAAAAAATCAATATATTAATATCTTTTTCCACCTACTGTTTACCTGGTTTTGTGTAGTATTTTAAGAAAATTGTCTTTTAAACCCTAGATTACTTACTAGGTTTATCTACCATGTATAAATGAAAAAAAATAATCAAGAAATATTTAAATTTTACTATTTTCTCAGTCTTTGCTGGGATGACAGACTGTCAACTACACTGTGAGAAAACTTTGAAATGAATTCTCTTCCAAAATTCAGGGTGAAGGTCCAGGTATGATTTGGCAAGTGCATAAATAAATGCTTAGCTTATGAAATATAATATTGGTGTGAAGTTCTAGGCTCTTGCTCAAGTATTTTATAGAACTGTGGGCAGATAACTGAGCATTACATTGTGTTCATAACATGGAGTGATGCTAGAGTCTGCAGTGCTGCCTGGAAACACCAAGGTCAGCCTGGATTCTGGAGCGCATACAGCTACACTACTGGAGTGCCCTGCCACTCCTATCCCTTAACTTGAGTCTGGTAGGTAGATAACAGCTAACTCACCTTTAAAAATGAAGTGTCAGAGTGGCTATTAACAATACAAACTCACTCTGTAATCAGAATAGATTCTTTGCTTGACATTATCATAATCCAATACTCTATCAGTGAGATAATCTGAAAAAAAAAAGTCAGTTCTTCCATAACTGCCTGTGCTCCTTATTGCCTACAAGTGACAGCTGCTGACGAGAAGAGCTAATTCTGTAGTCCCTGTGGAGCCAAGGAATACAGCGTGTTGGCTTCTGAGTCAGCAGAGATTTATATACCATGTTTAACTTTGTTTTAGTTCAGTAATGCATACATCTTGCAGGTTCAGTATCTTCTGCTACAGTGTAAACCTGAAGGCCCCTTTCAGTTCCACTGACTTTGTACCTTTTAAAATCATGGGGAGAGCACTCCCCATCTGTAAGTGAGCAAGCAGGGCAGTAGAATTCCAGATTGTGGCAGTGTTGGAAAGCAAGTTGTCTTTCTTGACTGTAGAGAAGTAGCTGTTTGATATTAGAATAGAATTTACCATTTTAATTAAGCAAAATTATTTATTTCTATATTGATTAATTCTTTGAGGGATGGTTATATTTTGGAGCAACGTTAAAAATGTTGAAGTTATGGTCATAAAAACAATTCTCCCAAGTCATATCCTAGCTTCTTTCTTTCCTATGGCCTGTTTGTTACTCATGGATGCCAGATCATGATCAAACTAATATAAATTAAAACTCATCACAAGTGATCAGTTTCATAAACTTTGGAGCCAGTATTACTGAAAGTGATTACTGAGTTTGAACCTCTTTTTTTGTGTGCTCTCAATTTACATGAGGTTGATATATGTCATCCCCTATGGCAACAGGACACATATTCAAACAGTCTCATAAAGCTGGTGCTTCTGGTCAGCCCTCCTCCCTACCTCTTTGAAAGCATCTGAAAGGATTCCAAGTACTCTCCACTCTGCAGTGCTCTGAGCTGCCTGTATTTCTCATTGACTATCATAGCTGTCACTGGAGCTGACACTTATATTGAAAGGAACCTGAGTACTCAGTATAGAACAATATTTCCCAAACAGAAAGCGGTAGTGGGAAGAAGTGGCATGTGATTTGAAGAACAAAAATGGAGATTAATATGAAACTCTATCACTTGTGGGCCATGTATTTCTTGCCTTAGAAATTCTTCTAATTCTGCCTAACCTTCAAAAGAGTAATTGGGTGCAGAGTTCAAGATTCTCTCATTTGGTTCTCATGAGATGATGAGATGCATTGTCTTACTGCTGTGAAGTCAGATCTTGGCATGATTCTTTCAATTTACTTCTCTGTTGGGTTATTAGAGAGGATTTTTTCCTTCCTTAAGTTTCCTTTCATGTGCAATGACATGCAGGTACACAACCATTCAAGACTCTTAACATTTTTCTGTGATGTCCCATTTAAATTAGGTAAAATCACTCTAATGATTAAGGGAAGGGAACACAAAAGCAGCATGAGCTTATCTGAAATGAATTCTTCTTTAGGTTTCAGTGAATACCTGCTGAAAAGTTGTTATACTGTTTTATCTGACTCTACATGCAGAATAACATGGTTCATTGATATTTTATCACAGAAGAAATGTATGCCTCCTATTGTGCCTCAGGAATAAGCAGGCAGTTTGTTCTGCCTACTCTTTTCACCCCACTTTTGAACATGAACTATATGCAAAATGCTTTCACTGCACCAGTGTGAGGCTGAAAAAAGGAAGTTTTATGTGTCTTTCTTTACATCATCTTACAGTGTATTAACTGACGTGAGGGATCACAAAGTTTCAGGTGAGACAAAAGACAGGCTCTAAGTGATTTTGCATGATTCCTCTCAGTGTGGCCAAGGTGGAGGACTATGCAGGAGCCAGACCACCCCTGGTTCATAGTCTCCTTTGGCAGAACACGGCGACCTTTTCACACAACTTTTCGTTTGCTCCTGAGAAAGGTCCTGAACAAAGAGGCTCTGTGCCAAGTAGCCTCTTTGTGGTTACACAATGGATTGTAGTTAAATTTTTTTGAAAATAAAAAATCACCTTGCACACACACTAGTAAAACCATTCCCTCCCTAATCCAGGGTACTGGATTTACTTTGAACTAGGCATGGTGAACTCACTATGGAAAATTTGGAACCAGCTAACATTTTGTGGGTTTGAGTGTGTCTCTGAAGTAGCCTGATGAACAAGACCATCAGAAAATAAGAGGTACATAAGAAATCTTGATTTCTTTATGGTAGGCTGCAGAACCTAAGGAATATTTACAGTTCTCTGCTTTATAGAAGGTAGAAAGGCTCAATCCAAAAATTTTGGTAAAAGAATTGTGGGAGGATGGTAGATGAACGTATGCATTGACCTCTGTTTTTTTTTTCTAATTTCTGTGCCAAAAAGTAAATTTGGGATGTACAGTGGCAAATTTAGTAGAAACATTTTATTTCATGTAACAATAAAACAATAAAAACTGTGGGGTGAATTTTAGTATGAATGCTATTTATAGGTATGTTTTACTTTTCTTTGCTTCTCCTTTGTGTCTAATAAAGGATCAGGCCCTGGGTTTGATATTACAGCTTGTAGTGCTGCTGCTATTGAGCTCATATGGATAGTTTGTTTTTAAATAAATGTGGTTAGACTTGCAATGGATTTTATAAATTCCCTGGCTTAAATGTATTTAGAGCATGAAGAGTAAAAAGTAATGCCAGTAGTTCCATTCTGTAGCTAGGCACAGGATGAGTTTCTGATAACTCTCACCCCTACATTACAGGCAATCTACCTTTTCAATATTTAGAGACTCTGTATTAATTTTGATAACTGGCATCTATCGTATGGTTTTCAGGCAATTGCTTCAAATTCACTTCCACTTCACAAAGTAATTATAATCACTCAGCCAAGTTCTACACTTGGTTTATAGTCTGTCTCGTCCTTATGAATTAAATGGATATTTTACATATCTTGTGTAGGTATGTTTATAACAGAAGTAAAGATTTCTTCTTTTTAAGAAGAAATCCAGTAACCATTCTTTAATAAGTATTGTGTAGTAAAAAGGATGTTTTTTCTTTGATACTAGTGGCTAACTAGAGCTAATTGGTGTGAAATTTTACATAGGTATGATGTTTATGATGCTTACATTTTCATCATACCTTGGGAATTTGTTTCTTTTTTTTTTTTTAAACAGGATATTTAATAGTACTGGTTGGAAATTTTCCCTTCCTACTTTCCTTTGACAGCTCAGCTTTATAGTGTTGGCTGATTTTGTCAATCTACATGATTTTTTATTTTTGTGTGGGCTGAACTGCTGCTTACTGATGTGGTTTGCTTTTTTGGTGGTTGTTATTATCTTTGTTTTCTATTATTTACTAGCGATTAGGTCTTTGTTATGAAAGAGAGAAAAAATTGACAGAGACCACTCATAATAAAACTTCAGAAATAAAGTCTCAGAACACAATGTTGAAGACTTTTTTGAAGTTCTGAGACAACTTTGTTTTTTTTTTAAGTAAGAAATTGCAGTAGAGAGGAAAATACTGGATGTTGCAGTCACATCTTAATTTGTAGATTGTAGTCACGTTGCCTATTGGAATATTATTAATGTTTCTCTAATTTCCTTAAAGGTATACTAAGGAAGTTGTTACACACACACCCCAGATTATAATAAAACCCCAAAAGCAGACATTTCCCACTCAAGACTTGTTGCCTAGTGCAATATTACCTACATTAAAAAAAAAAGCAGCCTTATTAATTGCTACAGTTGTGTATCACTGGTCATACCACTGATGACAGGAGTTGTAGTGCAGAGAAACTGCATTAAGAACTGAACTTTGGTAGTTGTTGCTTTTTTTTTTTTTTTAACAAAGGATAATATTTAAAAAGCCTTCAAAATAAAAATGGGAGAAGCATAAAATCTTTAGTTTCTGGGCCATATGACATCCTGTCAGACCCAGAGGTTTGCTTTTCTTAAACAGGAAGCACAAAACAGTGTGAAGACCATGAGAGGCTAAAAAAAGGCAGTTTGAATTCAGGTGAATGAAGTATATTCAGGGGAAGAAATAGTTGGAAAAGACAACCAAATTCAGGAAAACAAAAAGGCTAAGCCTAAGTGGAAAAAAGCCCAGACATAAAAAGATGTTAAGGCAGTGGACAGGAACCTTAGAGACAGAGTTAAATATATATATATCAGTTAACAAATTAGCCTCATGTTGCACTTGGGCATTTAGGGCCCAGTCAGTATGAAATTAAAAAATGGTAGAATTTAATAAGGAAAGGTGGTACAATGTGTATGCTTCCTAGCATAAATATTATGGCATGACATTCTTAAAATTTTGGAAAGCATATTTTTGAAAAGCATGTAATTTTTGTTTATTTAAAGTTCATAAACTCTTAAATAGATTCAGACTATTTAATACATCCCAAAATTGCAAGGATGGGACCATCATTGTTTAAAGTTTTTTCCTGGAGAAAAAAGGTGAATCACAATTTCTTCATTTGTATCAGAATGCTGGAAAAAAAAATCCTTGTGAAGTTTGCAGCTGAATGAAATCATAGCACAGATAAATCTGTTTTACAAGCTAGTCTGAGTATTCTTGCTAAGTGGGTTCATTTGGACTCTGGGTTTGACATAGCTGAACACAAGGTCTTATATCGAGGAATTCGGGTATGTTAGCTGTGCTTAGGAAACAGGAGGCCTTATTGTAAGGTAATAATATTACCTGAAGTACTAATGTTGATCTTTAGGGGAGTGATTGCCTATGATTTGCGGGGTTTTATAGTTCATTCAAAATTTTTATAAGTTATTTTTCATTAGGACTTAAATATTTTCAGCAGCTCAATGGAAAGGGATGCTGCAAATGTGATCAGCACTCAGAAAACCAGACCTCCAAGAGTAGGACAGAAAATAAATGCAGATTCAAACATTACTCCATGAGAAGGTACTTCTACTTAGAGTCATTTTCCTCTGGCATCAATGTTTCAAAGTTTAGTAATACAATTGAATGCTGTCAACACATAAAATCTTTGGTGTTAATTTGGTTTTGTGTAAGCATACAAAGCGCAGTACATCAAGCTTCCAAGTGTACATGCAGACTTTGAAAGCTACACTGTTTTAATTAAAGTATTAACAAGCTGTTTTCTGTTGCTGCTAACAATTTTTACAAAAGGAAACAGCTCAAATCTATGAAAACTATGCTATGCATTTCAGCTATGCATTCTCATGTGCACTTCTCCTTCCATATATGAAGATACCCATGTAAACAAGGATGGAAGTGTGTGAAGGTTGTTTAAACGTCTTTGGTTTTGTAAAACCAATATGAAAGATTAAAGAGCTGCAAACCCAAATATCTTAGTTTGTTAAATTTATCTCAGGTTAATAATCTTCTATTTTCTACTTATTCAAAAAAGTTCTTCTTAAACTGTCTGCAATTAATTACTGGTTTTCACCTTTTGTCATTAGAAGTGTTCTGGTTAGATCTATTAATCTTCTCTACAATACAGAGCTGTTCTGGCTGTGCTTTATGTTCATTTTACAGATTTCAAATAGAATTTTCATGTAATGGTGAGCCTGGGACAAAATCTCATGCAGGTTGGATCAAATTTTGAAGAGTGATAGTGGAGGATTATCAAAATGTCATCTTCTTAGAGGGGAAGAACAGCTATTTCAGATAGTGCAGGGAAAGAAGGTTGAAATGGATGGTGGTCAGACACAAAGAAACAACAACATTTTTTTTTTTTTTTCTTTTTCAAAATTAGCTGTGAGTTAAGATGCAGTGCTCAAATAGGAATCAATCCCACCTAATCTTGGCACCTGGATGATTGGTGAAGGTTGATTTCTATGACTAAACTAGTGTTGCAAACCCCAACCATTACAGAAAATGCCCACTGGAAAAACACAAACTAGCCAGATGTCCAAAACTAAGATAAGAACAAAACCAAAATAAAAAAGTATAGGTTCTTCACAAAATTGAGTAATTGGACAACTTAGGGAGTGGAGTTATGGACTTTTTAGTTTTATTTTCTATTTCACAAAGAAACTCACCCATAATGAATAGCACTGATTTAAGAAAAGTTAATGCATGGAAAGGATAAAAGCTAGAGATTTCTCTTTTGCATTACAAAACATTTTAACTTTTCTGGTTTTGTCTGGTTTGGAGCAAAACCAAATTAAACATTTAATGTTTCAGAACTTTTCATTTTATGAAGATATAATCTAGAAAAAAAGTCTTTTTTTTTGAAAATAAAATTTTTGCCTGAGTATTTTTCAACTGTGCCTAACTTTTATTATGCTTACAATATTTTATGGCATATAGTGAGAATCAAAATATTAATTACTATATTTATATAGAGCTCAGTAAAGGACAGCTGCTTTTCATTGAATGCTATTTGAAACATCTTACTATTTAGATTCTTGTATCTTGTGTTACATTGGAAAACTTTGAGGCTGATTAATATATGTGGGTGGAAAGTTTTCAAGGCAACTGAAAATAAGTTTTACATGGTAGCATATGCTTAAATATTTCAGACTAAGACTTTCTAAATGTTGAAAATTATTATTTTAATATAAACAAATGAAATATTTCCCTTGTGAAAAATCACAATATATGGGAAAATATGTATAAGCCTAAATCTGTAAAAAATGTTATCAGGCAAAAAAGCTTTAGTTGGAATCAGTGGAATTTCCTGACTAAAATTTTCAGTATATAAGACAAAAGTAATTTGTATTTGGATGCTTATGGATGGATGTTGTCTTTGGAATGTTCTCTATGTAGAAAAGATGTTTAAAATGATCACATAACTAAGAGAAATGGTGCCATATAGCTCAGTGGAAAAGTTATGGTCCTGGTGCAACCCCCAGTTAGTAAAATGCCATTGTTACATTACTCACTGAAGTGCTAAGTTCCAGTTTTAAAAGGTACCATCATTTCAACCTCTCTGCAGATAGAAAAAAGCTAATCACATCAGTTAAAAGTATTGGAAAATTAATATCTGGCTGCACAAATCATAAATATCTTGACATCATAAGTTTAATGTTTTCCATGATCAGTCCAATGGCTTAGATAATGTAGCTTATGGGTCCCACAAGGAAAAGAAAGCTGAAATACCTGTATCATAATATTTCTCATAGCTGATTAATATTTGCCATGGGAATTACATGATGTTCAGTGTGTTTATTTTTTTGCAGCTTCTAATGCTAGGTAGAACTTTCCATAAAGATAAATGTACTCGTGGTCCCTCAAGCAATACAGAAGGAGTCGCTAATATGCCTGTGTTACAATAGCTTATAGTCATCCAGATGTGTGCTAAGTTTTCTATTTTCTAAATGAATTTTCAGAGTCAATTGGGTTAACAGGAGAGCTAATATTTCAAGAAGAGTTTAAACAAACTGGTTTGCTAATTTTTCCCTGGGGATCAAAAGCGGGAAATAAGGAAATGGCTAATAAGAGCAAACTAGAGCTAGTGATACTGTGCTGACAGAATGAACTGAAGTAACTTAGATGTCTCACATTGATTTAAGGTGTCTGTGATGTAGTATAAAATATCCTGGCCTGCATATACCATTGGAAAACAAACCATGCATTTTATTAATGTAGTATCTTAAGACCTTGGTAAAGAACTTAGCGAAGGCAAGCTTATCTTTTCTGTCTTGTGTGTACTTGTTTAAAGATGAAAAGACCTGAAAATATAATTTGTAGGAAATGAGTAAAGCACATAAATGGCTGCTCTGATTCTTTGTGATCTATAGAACTTCCAGTGTTTTCCAATACTCCCCTGTGCAGGTTTCTCTACATGAGGCCAGCGTTTGTCCCAGAGAGGCCCAGGGGAGCACTGCTTCTACAGTCACTTGGTCCCCTCTGGAGGAAAAAGAATAAGTAAGTGGCCAGGGAAAGTCTCCATGTGCTTCGTCTCCTCCCTGGCCCATGGTACACTGCAGAGCTTCTTTGCACTACAGGTTGGATGCAGCCACGGAGACCCAACACCACATTGCTTCCAAGCAATGGATAGACTCTAATGCACTCGGACAACATGCCCCAGAGGCCAAATGATGGATGGCTGTCACTCAGCATGAGTAATGTTCATGGGCATAGGCTTGTGACCAAATACACAGAAAAAACAGGAGAAAGGAAAAAATTCCATAGTGCTGCCTTTCTTCTGGTTCAGTTACAAAGCAATAACTTGATCTTCCATTTACTTATAGATATGATTGTCACCAATATACATACTGAATGTATGACTAAAGTGTTAGCAAACAATGATTAAACCCCTTAGTTCTGTTCTATTTTGCATTATACCAATAAGAAAGTAAAGTAGCCATGTTGACCCTCACTTTTTCCAATACCTTACAATTTTTTTAAAGCCTTGTTTTTAAAAGTCACATTATCTGTGACTTAGGTGCTATTTTTATAACTGTCCTTTTCAGTCCTCTGACAGTGTGAGGGTTGTGTTCATTTAGAGAAGGATAAAAACATGACAGCAAATATAGACTGCTTTCTTCCCAGCTACTTGAATTCTGTCATGAACTCGCTGTTACTCACCCACCAAGAAAGAAGGACTAGGCAGTGACTTGAGTTACATGATGTGCCAGTATGAATGTGGAAGTTGCAGAAATGACGGCCAGATGGGCAATGGGAGGACCTACAATAGGCATGAAAAGACTTGTGGCATCCAAGTCTCCTGTGCTACTCCTTTCCCTCTTAGGAGTGAAGGCTGATAGAGCCAACATGCTAAAAATGGGAAACCTACTGCCACTGTGGTTCTGTTTGGCCTGTTGATCACTGGTGGTGATCACTGATGGTGATCAACAGAGCTAGAGTTTAAATGCTTTCTTCAGTGCATGGAGCTGGATACTCCATTCCTCAAAGCTGAGAGTGAGTTAGTTGGCTCACCTCCATAGCTACAAGGCTTTCTTTCAGATCAGACTGTTGATTTTGTTTTAAATTCCATGGCTGTTCATACACGTTACAGTACCACAACGCTGAAGGTCTTTTCAAATGCTAGTTTAAAACTGAGTATATTAATTGGTCTAAATATAGTTTAATATCAGAAAGAGAAGATAGATAGCACATTTTTCACTGTCTTTTTATATGCTAACCTCTTTTCACTCCTCATTCCCTCAGTGTCTCTTTTCCTTTAGCTTTTTTTGTGCCTACATAAACACAGGAACCTAGAAGTTGAAAAGCAAATTCAAACTAAGACCTCTTCCACCTTAGGAAGGTGAGATTAAGCATGGCATTTGCCACAAGACTTGCATTCTGCTTTTCCTCAACTATAAGTTGATTTTACCTATTCAGACTGTAGGCTTTTTGATAGTCTCCTTGCTTCTCTCTGTTAGTAGAGTCTAGATTTTGGGTTTAGCATTTAGTCTGTAGTAGACCTTAAGCATTACTACAGTAAGTAAAATTACAATCAGTAGCAAATTATTCTTGTTTTGGTTTTGTCACTGTCTATGAGTTTAGGCCCAGTAGCATATTAAAACAGTGGTGTTGCTGTTACTTCATTTATACCTTTCTATGTCTCATTGTCATTTTGGTGAAATGAACTGGAGAAAAAATCCAGAAACTGTCTTTGACTCCTTGAATATGTGTGCTGAAAGCAGGACAGGATTATAATTTTAATAGTGTATTTTATAGTGTTTTCAAAGATCTTCTTGGACATTGGAAGGATTCTTTTCCATACATGCCTAATAGCACACCTACTTAAAATACTCATTTCACTTATATTCAGTGAATTTGTCTGATATTTTTAATCCTCTGGGGAATTTCTCAAGAAAAGTTTTGCAAGTAGGTATTTTTGCATAAGGTATTTTGCAAAAGGTATTTTGAAACAAATACCTTTCCTAATTTTCATGTATGTGCCTTCAAGGCCTTTAGGAGTTTTTTTTACATTAACCAGTGATATGGGCTTTTCTGTATAGCCCCCAAAACCCCCAGAAAACCCAAATAGTATCCCATGCAGGATCTAACCTCTTTTACATCTCACCACCTGGCTTACAGGGTTGTATATCTTTCAGCTGAATCGTTTGTGACAAGAGAAGCTATTAAAGTTTCTTTGGCAGATAGTTTAGCTGTAGCTGCCAATGCAAAGACATTAGTAGGTTAGCTATTGCAGCTGTGCTTGGATGGACCCAAGGCAGTTTCAATTTTACTATTATTCAAAAAATCTCCCTGCTTGTGCTCTCGAGCTGAGCTCTTCGGGTTCTTCTACTTCCAGGGTTAGCTTCAGTTTCAATTTGTTTCAGGGACAGCCTTTTGTAGAGCATGATGGGGAGCTGCTTATGACATGCTGTCGAGTGACAGGCTTATCAGATGCTAAGCTACAACAGAGCAGGGCTCTCAGAGTGACAGCAATACTTTGCAAGCTGGACTTATGCTACTCAGATATGGATCAACAAACACACTTGTGCCCTGAATTTTCTACTGTAATCCTGACAGCTTGTTTTTCTGTCTTGTCCAGCTGAAGAAGGTGATAGTGCTTTGTGTATGTGTGATGAAGAACACAGGCTAAGCATATCCATTAGGTCATACTGCAGTGCCAGAAAGTCTGGGTGATCCCTCTGCTGCAGTCAGTATAATGTTTATATACGTAATTTAACTACTTGTATCTGAGTTACCAAAGTGCCACTTAGATCACCCTTTTCTTTGTCACTGAGTACTGCTTTGAGTGTTCTGCTACAGAATGCAAAGATCCCATGAAGTGAAAAGTTGGCACTGGCCAGCACTGCTTTGTCATGAATGTTTGTGAGAGCTTTTGTGTTGTCTGTCAGAATGAGTAATTATTAAGAGAGGCATTAATCAACTATATCTGGTGATACATCTGGATAAATGTAACAAAAGCAGAAAAATATGAGAAATATGTCAGCGTGATTTATCTGCACATGCAGAAACAGTTCAGTGAAGCTTTTAAATACATGCACTGAAAACTTCTCTAGAAAGGATGTAGTGCTTATTCATAATCATTTGACCAGAAAAATGCATGACACAGTTTACATGATAGTCTGGGGAAGCTATTTCTTTGTAATCCTTTTCCCTGGCAGGGTTGTTTTCTACAAGTTGTATTCCTATACTCTGTCCAATTTAATTCTGCCACCTGATGACTACTGGAAATGCACTGCAGTTGAAATTTCAGTTGAATTGAACCTAGCAAGCACAAAGTTTTAGTATCAGTACTTGCACTGTGGAAGTTCGTGCCTTCCAACATGCTGTCCATGATCTGATACTAGCTTTTTGAGCTTTGGAGGCATGTAAGGTATTTTACTGCAAAAATCAGACTTTATTATTAGGTATGGTTTGCTTTCTAGCTTAGTCTGTAAGAACTGTTTATTAAAAAAAACAAAAACAAAAACAAAAAAACCCAAACAAACCAAAAAGCAGTACTAAGATTTTAATTATACACTGAAATATCAGGTGAAGTGCAAGGAAATACAAAGATTCACAGGTTTCTTTGTTTCGGGCTCTATTTAAAATGAAGCACTGAAACGTTTGCATCAAGTCCTGATGAAATAAAATGCTTAACTGCACAAGTTCAGGGGACAAGTCATGTCATACCGGCCACACTCATGTCAAGTTGAAGTCAGGTGTGTAGTTTGGCTCCTGGAAAATAATACTGAACTCTGGAGATCACTGTATGTAGCTGGGTAGAGGATTTTACTGCCCTGGTAAGAATCACTGTGAACAGTTGCCACTTCTTATTGTGCACCACTACTTATGAACAACTCTTCCTAGGATTTTGCTAGTTATAAGCTCCAGGCATACCTCTAATTCATTTCCTAAAACTGCTTTCAAAGATCAGTATATAAAACCGGAAAATTTTCTTTAGTTGAATGTATTTTTTAAAAATGTTTTTGTTTTTCACAATGTTTTCTTTATGTTGCCCTGAACAGTATAATTTTTCTTTTTAAAGAATTCTGAGCACAATATTTGATAGCTTTACCATGTTAATTTCAAGGAGAAGGCTATTTCTAGGATGGGACAAAACATGAATGAGAACACGAATGTTCTCTTCTGCCTCAGAAATAAAAGCAATAAAGGTCTAAGGGTACTCTACTAATATTCTGATAACAAAGATTGAAGTCTTATTAATATTGACTTCATCTGTGGTTATACAGCATTTGACACAATTATCTTGACAAATTACTGTTAAATGGAACAGTCTCCTGTACAGATGTTTCTATGCCAGCCTGTCTATTAGCCTGGCTATTTATACATTCTGCAGTGCATCTTTGTGATGGATTTCAAAAGAGCTAAATTGAATATTTTTGCCTAACTACTGTAGGTTCTAGGAAATGTTATCCCATGGGTACTTGTCCTCAGTGTGTGACAGATGACACAAATCACCACAGTATGCCCTCCATTAACTTGAAACGTTTGCCCTGATGTCCTCTGGAAAGACTTGGTGCATCAGAAAATTATATGCATAAAGACTGTACCTGTTGCAAAGTTTTGTCTTCACTTAGATGTCTTCATAGGTCAAAAGAAAATAGATTTAAATGCTCCCTTCTCAACTGTTGTACTTAGTGCTACATAGTCAACCCCTGGTGGTTGCCTTTTAGGCCCCCCTGAGTGGCTTTCTTAAATTGATCTAATACTGATTCTCCTTGATATGTTTTCATGTCGTTGTAGTTGGAAGTACCAGACGGCAGTCACTGGTGGTGTTTCATGGTTAAAACTACCTGCAAAAAATTGTTCAGAAAGTAGTATTTTTACAGGAAATATAATTGGGTTGAATATGGTTTTCTGCTGAAGTTCACAAGGTATGATTGCTGAATGAAGTTATTTGATAAGACACATAAGAGAATAGGCAAATATCTAAAAATAAGTTCAAAGTAGTAAAGAATCAGAAGAAAGTATGAAATATTAATTGAGATTTTTTTACACAAATGGAATGAAAAATATTAATCAACATACAGCGTCCCAAATAAATACTCAAAAATGTTTGCAAGGAGATAATTTGTCACAAAAATCAGACAGATGATACAAAAAAAATTCCTGTATGTTTTTATTCAAAGGCACTATGCACTGAATCTTCTAATTAATTGAAGCAACTGCCAAACAGCACATTTGAACATTATCTTCCTCCATTTTTTTTTTTTTTTTGGTAAAAAGTATAAAATCCTCTTGATATACTCACATTTTTTTTCTGTTGTCTTGTTGTTTATATGCTTCAAACAAAGATCATAGTTCTTTTGTGTTAGGTTTTATACAGACTTGAAAAATGAATGTAGTGTATCTTGAAAGACAATTTTATCACATAACGAGAAGAAGAGTAAAAGAAAATTTTGGAGATAATTTTTCAGAGTCTTACTGGTAACTCTGGAAGAAATATAGGAACTGAAGAATTAAAACTAGGAGGGAACAGTAGGCAGTTAATCTTATGTGCAAATACTTAAGATGGCAATAGTAATGTGGGAACCATCTAAAATAGATTCAATTTATTTGTTTAAGTATATTGTTACTCACCATACAGTATATGAAATAACAGGCTGAGAATTATGCTATATATATATGTAAAAAACCATGGTCCTAGTGCAACATCTAAATTGTTGCTGACTGTCTTAAAGATGAATCTCACAAAAAGAGCAGAAGAATTTGAAGGAACACTAGTACAACTGAAGAAAAAAAAAATGTAGATTGGTTTTTGGAGTCCCAAGTTGAGATTTGTTGCTGCCAAATCATAGAAGCAGCTATGTTTTTCACTTGTAAACTGAACAAATTTGAGCTGTGAGTAGGAGACACATATATAACCCCATGATGATATTTGAAAGAGAATAGCTTTGCTTTAATGGGAACTAGTTGATATAGCTGGGAGAAAATATCCCCACCAGTATTTCAAATGTAGGACCTAGAGAGAGTACTCTGTCTCATGGTAAGAGTAAATGCTCTTTAGTTTCTTACTCTATTCATTCTGATATTCCAGAGTTTGGCTAACTTTATGTATATATATTCGTGTATAGGCATATATATCATAATAAATACACAGCAAATTTAATTATCCTTTCAAAGAAAAGCAGAGCAGGAATACCACCTTCAGCTGACTTAAAGAAACAGGATATTTAAGTTCCGAGTCCTTAATTAACCCTGTTTTCTTAGGCAGTACTTATTTGTGAGTTGATGACAGTCCTACTCAACACAGAGCCAAAACTACTTTCGTTCCTGGGACTGACGTGATGAGAGAATGCAGGTCACTGTGGTAGGACAACAGGTCTAGCCCTGCTGTGCTTTAGTGAACTTCACAGTTAGTTCCTAAGGTCCTCACTGCCTGAGGTCAGGCTTCCTGACAGTGTGGGACAGAGCAGAAAATTCCTTACATCCTTTCTTTATCAGCTTTTAAAACACTTGAGATAACAAACCACTTTAGGCTATTTTCTCCAGCACAGAATTAACATAACTTCCTTCCCAGATCCTGTATAGTCTTTACCAATCTCATCATAGAACTGTCATTCCTTATTGCAGTCATTTCTCTCTAGCCCAAAGAGGAGGCAAAATTAATTCTTCTTTACCCCTATTACCTACCTCAGAGAAGAAATTGAGAAGACAGATCCACAGGAGTGAGAAAGAAACTTTAAGCCTGAGTGAGAAGTGTGTAGGCTAAGAAAATGAACGGTTGAGTTCTTCCAGGTGCATATTCCTGAGCACAATTGCACTGTGTTTGTTTAAAGCACACAGATAATTTTATAGCAGTCCTTAAGATAAGAAGTAATCCCATGTAAAGGCTGAACAGCAATATACAGCACAGTGATAATTTGGCTCGTCAGTACTGTATCAAAAAGTCTCCCTAATTGCTACAATATGCACTTTGCACAATTTCAATGTGTTGAATTTTGGTCATTTATTCTTAAACTAATCCTCCTTTAAATGTTCCCTTTCTGCTGATGTGAATTGAAGAATTCTTTAGTTAACACCATTAGCTTTTCATGGTATCTAAATCTCTTCTGCCATAAGCATCAATACTCCAGTGCTGCTGTCTCCAAGCAGTTCTGCATCAGTGCTTTTAGATGGAACATGACAGATACAGTAATGTTCTCCATGTAAATTGCTCTCTACATATAGGCAACAAGCAAAATAACATGGAACATTCATTGCCCCATGACTGCAAAAATTACAACTGTATTCATTGTATGCTGGTTCAAATGCCTGAGCCAATCATAATATACAGCAGTCTCAGTGAATTTTAAAAGCTGTGTTCTAGGCAACAATGCACTGTCTTGCTCCCACAGGGTTCCTGGAAAAAAGGATTTCAGCTGTAGACAAATATATTTTTTTTTTTTAATTTTTTTTTTTTTTCTAATAGCATGGAATTGAAAGCTAACTAAACAACTCTGGGTTGCAAACCAGTTTTTAAGCTGACGGTTTGGATTTTTACCAATGGCTATAGTACACAATAAATACACTGACTTAACTATTCTGCTTAGTTTTATGCATATATCCAAGTGTAAGTAAGCAAATGTAATTCAGTGAAATATATAAAGTTCTTGCAGAGCCAAGTGTTACATTCTTTATAGAGTTGCAGTCATTTACTCCAGCCTTCTGATTTATAAATCCAGCTAAAGCTGATAATATCATTTGCTGTTTATACTCAATCCTTTCCTTGTTGGGAGTAATAGATAGTTTTGCTACATATATTAATGAATATAATTATCACACATCCCTCCCACCTTTTTTAATGATGCAAAGGCATCCATTATCCTTTCTTAATTTCTCATGAAAATCTGTAAAGAATACCTTATTGTATAGTAGAGGATGTGCTTCTCTGAAGCGATGTCTCTTGTCTTTATGAAACTATCCTTGTCAGATGAATTCTGCCACAAACCTATACCTGTGATCAGTTGAGGTTCTTTGTGGGAACATTGGACTGTCTGACACAGAACAACACAGGAATCATACTTGCTTGGTTCCAGGACGTTTATTTTCTATATGCAGGGAAATGGTGGGATCTGAAAAGGAATGGAAGAATGTTTATTTGTAAATTTTAAAAAAAAAAAAAAGCATTAATGGAAGGTGCTCTCCTAACACTCCCAATTACTCTCCCAATTTTCTTCCTCATTATCTCCTCCAGATGATCACTCCTTTGGTTTCTAATTCTCTTTCAAAAGTTTGGTTCCACTGTGCTCTGATTGTCAGTCTCCTTGCTACTCCTGTTTTTAAAAAACATTCCATGTTGTCCTGGAGAACTGATTTCCCATTTGACAGTATTCTAGCTTGTATTTTTCAGTCTGGATTCTCCTTTCCAGTATGTCACACTGCTTTGACCACCCAGATGATCAATGTCCTTTCCATTTCATACTTTAGCATGTTATTGCTAAGTAGAGTCTTTGTCAAAAAAAAACGGTGTCTGGAGCAAGAAAAAGTGTGGCT
>NW_008622668.1:330-593 GCF_000691845.1 Merops nubicus | reverse complement strand
TGCTGCAGTTGACGTCGAAATACTTGGCGAAATGGAGAGGGGAGGCGGCGTGGAATTGGAAAGCTTGGAAGAGCAGGTCCTGCACGGCCCCGTGGTGCCTCGCCAGCACCGCCGACTGCGTCTGCAGCCGGAACAGCTGGCTGGGGGAGATCATGGGTTAACGGATGGCACGCAGCACCCGGGCGGCCACGGGCCCCTCGGGTTGCCGACGGCTCAGCCAGCTCTCCACGGCGGCGCAGAGCCCCAGCCTCACGTGCAGCATC
>NW_008622668.1:0-228 GCF_000691845.1 Merops nubicus | reverse complement strand
GCCGCCAGCGGGAGCAGCGCCACGCTCACCGAGCCCCACTCGGCGCTGCTCAGCACGGCCGAGAGGTTCCAGGCCAGGAACTGGAGGCAGCTCTCCTGCAGCGCCGCGTCCCCGATGCTCACGGCGTAGTGGTACCAGCCCACCACGTGCCCCTGGCTGGACTCGCTGCCCAGGTGGGTCTTCATGTAGTCGGCCACCCCACGCTGCAGCCCCCACACCCTGTACTTG
>NW_008622667.1:233-1755 GCF_000691845.1 Merops nubicus | reverse complement strand
AAAATGGTCTTGAGACCTCCAAAAATGACCCTGAGATCTTCAAAGTGGTGTTGAGGGCTCCAGAAATGGTCTTGAGGTCTCAAAAAATGATCTTGAGGTCTTCAAAAATGGTCTTGAGACCTCCAAAAATGACCCTGAGATCTTCAAAGTGGTGTTGAGGGCTCCAGAAATGGTCTTGAGGTCTCAAAAAATGATCTTGAGGTCTTCAAAAATGGTCTTGAGACCTCCAAAAATGACCCTGAGATCTTCAAAGTGGTGTTGAGGGCTCCAGAAATGGTCTTGAGGTCTCAAAAAATGATCTTGAGGTCTTCAAAAATGGTCTTGAGACCTCCAAAAATGACCCTGAGATCTTCAAAGTGGTGTTGAGGGCTCCAGAAATGGTCTTGAGGTCTCAAAAAATGATCTTGAGGTCTTCAAAAATGGTCTTGAGACCTCCAAAAATGACCCTGAGATCTTCAAAGTGGTCTTGAGGGCTCCAAAAATGGCCCTGAAGTCTTCAAAAATGACCCTCAGGTCTTCAAAAATGACCTTGAGGTCTTCAAAAATGGCCCCCAGGTCTTCAAAGTGGTGTTGAGGGCTCCAGAAATGGTCTTGAGGTCTCAAAAAATGATCTTGAGGTCTTCAAAAATGGTCTTGAGACCTCCAAAAATGACCCTGAGATCTTCAAAGTGGTCTTGAGGGCTCCAAAAATGGCCCTGAAGTCTTCAAAAATGACCCTCAGGTCTTCAAAAATGACCTTGAGGTCTTCAAAAATGGCCCCCAGGTCTTCAAAGTGGCGTTGAGGGCTCCAAAAATGACCCTGAGATCTTCAAAGTGGTCTTGAGGGCTCCAAAAATGGCCCTGAAGTCTTCAAAAATGACCCTCAGGTCTTCAAAAATGACCTTGAGGTCTTCAGAAATGGCCCCAAGATCGTCAAAGTGGTGTTGCGGGCTTTGAGGGCTCCAAAAATGGCCCTGAGACCTCCAAAAATGACCCTGAGATCTTCAAAGTGGTGTTGAGGGCTCCAGAAATGGTCCAGAGATCTTCAGAAATGGCCCTAAGATCTTCAAAATGTTGTCGAGGGCTCCAAAAAAGACCCCCCAAGATCCCACAAAATGGTCCCAAGGACACCAGAACGTCCCTGAGATCTCCAAAACCAACCCCGAGACCCCAAATTATCCCCCCTGACGCCAAAATATCCCTGGGACCACCCCCCAAAATACCCCCCAACCATCCAAAAATACCCCTTCCAGAATCCCCTTGAGCTCCCCACCCATCTCCACGCTCCCCACACGTCTCCACGCTCCCCGAACCTCTCAAGACCTCCTCAAAACCATCTCCACCTCTCCCCAAAACCTCCCAAACCCCCCCAAAACCTCCCAAACCTCCCCAAAACCTCCCAAACCCCCCCCAAAACCTCTTTGTGGCCCCCTCAGGGATGAGATCGCCGGGTGCATCGAGAAGGCCTACGAGAAAATCCTCTTCCAAGAGGCCACCCGCATCCTCTTCTTCAGCTCCTCCAAAAAAATGACTGATTACGCCA
>NW_008622667.1:0-221 GCF_000691845.1 Merops nubicus | reverse complement strand
AGTGTCCTGGGGGGGGGGGGTCCCCCAGGTAGTTATGGGGTCGAAGACTCCATAAAACGTCCAAAAATATTCATTTTGCCTTTTTTTCCCCTCCAAAATCCAGCGAGGGTGGGTGCTGGGAACCAACAACTCCTACAGCTTCGGGAGCCGGCAGCAGAAGGCTGAGGAGGCAACCATCCCTTCCACTGAGCTAGCCACCCAGGTCATCGAGTATGCGAGGC
>NW_008622666.1:1340-6661 GCF_000691845.1 Merops nubicus | reverse complement strand
ACATTTTGCTTACAACATATCCAGGTTCCTCCAAGTTATTTACTGAATAGGTTTTCTTTCAAATGATCTGCTGTTTAAAAAGGACAGTATATCTAAACGTCATACTTGACCTGAATCTGAGACAAACCCATTAAAATAAGCAACATCTAATTGAAATATCAGGGATATTTCAAATAACTTCCTTTTCAGAGCTAAGGAACAAAAGTTCCAAAATTCTGCGCTATACATTATATGGTTCTTAAGAAATATCTCCTAAGGAACAAAAGTTCCAAAATTCTGCCCTATACATTTTATGGGTCTTAAGAAAGAAACATCTATTTTTCAGGTCCCAGCAAGCCTTCAGATATCTGTTTTCCAAACACAGGAAATAAGGAGAAAAAAAACTAAAAAAAGAGAAACTTTTGCATGGTTTTGCAAGTCCTTTTAAAAACATATTATTTGTTACAGCAATGGTGTATCACCTCCTGCACTTTTAAGTAATGCAGTGTTTGCTTTTCTGCTGTTTAGTTTGCTTAAGGCCTGACTGTGAGATGCTGGGTAGCTTTTACAGTAAGAGAAAAGGTTTAATTTTTTTGTGTCTCTCATAGTTATCACAGTTTTCCTGATTTCTGTTGGTGGCTTCATTGGGAAATTTTTCAAAATAAAGCTATATAAAATAGTAAAAAGTTGTTACATTGAACTTTTTGTTCATTTAAACAACAAAATCTTAAAGCAGTCTCTGCATATCCCTTGATAATTTAATTCTGGTTTTTTTTCTCTTAAATTGGAATTTGAGAATGTGTGTAGCTGCATTTTGGAAGCCGGCTGGATATTTACGGAATAAAAGTTGTTACATTGAACTTTTTGTTCATTTAAACAACAAAATCTTAAAGCAGTCTCTGCATATCCCATGATAATTTAGTTCTATGATTTTTGTTTTCCTAAATTGGAATTTAAGAATGTGTGTAACTGCATTTTGGTAGCCAGCTGGATATTCACGGAATAAATCTACAGAACTTTGTCTCTTGCTTGAGTTGGCCACATTTTTTGTAACAATATTGACTATTTTAAGATCAGATTTCATAGGACAACCATATGCATAGTGGTTTCTTGCAGCTCATTTACATCCTTTTAATTTTTTTTCCTAATATTTTTCTGTTGTCAGAATTGTCAGCAGCTACGGTCATTGTTATAGCTGAAAAATCTAAACAGAGAGAAATTCTATCTCAATGCACAGTTACTAACATGTTTTAGTCAGATATGGGTCTTCACAAACTTTATGGTTAATTGTTGCATCCTCTGAAATTCTAGCTGAGAAAAAGAACAATGATATCAACAAAGAAGATAGAACTAAGCACCGAACAGTTCAGTTACCTCTGAAGAAACTCAAACTCCATAAGTAAGTTCTAATCATTTATACTCTAGAATGCAATGTTCCATTTTTGAAAATGGTCATAAAGAAGCAAATCCAAGGCAACCATCAAGCTCTTCTAACTGAAATGAAAGAACCTACCCTAAGAATCTAAATTTAATGTGGATGCTTTCTTGAAATAGTATTAGCATGTTGCAGGCTGATTGATTTATGTCAACAAATTTAGGGAAGGTATTCATTCTCATCTTTCTGAATGTCTTCAACCAACCATCATTCTCATCTTTCTGAATGTCTTCAACCAACCAAGCTTTTTCAGTCATAAACTAACATTCTCACATGGGTGATACAGCAAGAAGATGGGCAACAAATGTTGACACTTCTCAGAGAAACATTTGATAAGATCTAATGGAAAGCATGCTTCTATTAAGAGACTTTTTAACTGCAGAGTGTTGGATGTTCAATTTTAACTTTGATGCTTCTTAATATTTACCTAATTAGTTAATTAAAAAGGTAACACAGATCTAAACACCAGACAACTGAAGAAGTCTGAAAACTATGTCTCTGTTTTTTACCATGTATGGGTCTATTTCTTTAATCAACATGTCCAGAATCTTGACAAGGTCTTTTGGAAGATGATGAATAGCTAACTGATGCTATTTTCATATAACAGAGAAAACAGGCTTGTAAGAAAAGGAAAATATTTTGAAGAGCTGTACACTGTAGATCAGCCTTCTTTGCTTTAAGATCCCTACCTACAAGAGATGAGATAATCCCATTCCCTCTTTGGTTTCAGACAACTGCTTACACTTTTGCCACTACTCAGATGGAACATAGCAAGTTCTGATATACCTGACTAGAAGCAGTCATCTTCAAGACATCCTGATTTATATTCTTCAGTGTTGTCTGGCTAGATCATGAGTAAAGGAAAAGTAAGTATTCCAGAAGATAATATGTTTGAAGAAATTAAGAAAAGTTTAACTCTTACTAAGAGTAAATTATAAGTATGTTACTGGTTTTTCCCCAACTAGAGAATGGGGTATGCTAGAAGAGGACAAGTCCTGAAATTGATTCAGGTTAGATTTTGTTTCTGTTTTAATTGCACAAACAAAACCAAATCAGTATTTCTAACAGAAAATAATTTAGACAATTTCAATAAGGTAGTGTGAATATGACAGTCAGAATATTATGAACTAGTAGTTTCTTTTGATAGGAAAAATAAGATTGGGTAAACGGGATGTAACTACAATGTATGTGTTGTTGAAGCTATAGTAATAAGCAGATTACAGAAGTCCTGCATTATTGAGGATCCTATATATAATATATTGTTAAATAATGATATAAACATTATGTAATGTAAAAAAAAGAAGCTTGGTAGTTTTTGTAGGACAATTATATCCTTTCATCTTCTCTTTGACATAGCTGAGTTGTAAGTATAGTATATATCTTCGATCATCTTAGAACTGCTTAGCACTTTTTGTTTGATCTTTCTGAGAACTGGTGTTTATTTTCATGTTTTCAGTAAAATTTTTAAGATATAATTTCTCTGGTTTGTTTAGATATACTTCCTTTAGATATATATTTTTAGCAAGTACATAAAAATATCAAGTGATGATGCTCATAACCAAAGGACTAAAGAAATAATTGGAACCTGACCAAATAGGTACATGCAAGGATTTTGTACTTATTCTCTGCTGTCTAAATATTATAAAGTTATTAAAATTACTGCAAGATATTTGTCTTCATCTTCAAGAAGCTCAGTATTATAGAATTTGATTCTTAGGACTGACTGAAATGGCAAGGATGAAAGAAACTAGCAGTATGGGGGAGTAGTGGTTTTTTTTGCTTGTTTTGTTGGTTGGGTTTTTTTTGTTTGCTTGTTTGTTTTCTGTTTTGTTCCTTGAGGTAAGAAAACATTACATTAAAACAGAACATCTGTGTATGCAATGTCTTTAATTTTATGCTAATGTACTAACTAGCATGAAGAGTAACTGAATGAAGATCATCATAAAACTTAACCCTTCCACCACAGATTGATCTTACCTCCTGTAACACAAACAAAACATATCTATGCCTTTTTTTAAATCCCATGCATTGTACTGTATGCATTTTGTCACTAGGGAGAGAACGAGACTGTACATATGGCAGAATCAGTGTGATTCTCAGCTATTAAAGTGATTATGACAGAGAAAGGGAAAGCAAAGAGGAATAAGGAAAAGCAAAGGAAAAAATTAGAGGATTACATAGATGAGAAATTTATAGTGAGTTATACATTCAAAATCTCTTCTAATTATTGTTCTCACAAGTAATACAAAGAATATACTCTGCCATAGGAGTATACCTCTGGCTTTTTAACCAATTAGGTTTTAAAAATGAATTTAGATTCTTAAGTTTCTTAATTGTTACATTTTCACACACACACTTTACTCACTTAGGAAATGTATGTTCATATATAATACAAAAATTTACATTACAATACTATTAGGTTCTGTAACAATGGTGATTATGCCTTAAACTGAGGCAATGCATTTGCATCTAAATAAACACAGTTGCATGTGGTCGTTGAGCAGTTTTCTGAATTCTTAGATGAGATGCAAGAGTACAATGAGCAAGTAATTTTCTGCAGAAAGAAACCAAGACAATGGAATTGATGCAGTTTTAGCACATATGTTAGTGGAATAGCATATCAAGTTTTAGAAACTATACAGTTTTCTACAACTTTTATTATTGTTTACCAGAACTAGATTTTTATGCATCACAGAAAATTGTCCTCTGTGCAACTGCAAGACTATTACTTAGGCTGGATGACTAACACAAGTGTCCTTGGAAGACTGGAACCTGGAAACAGATCTGCATGAATTCCAGTTCATCTATTTGGTAGGCAAGTTACAGAAATATTATCTGTGAACATGTTTACTAGTTGTTGGGAGGCAATCTCTTCTGAAAGCAGCAAGAGATTGGACCTACCTTGAAGTGTCATGACCCAAATAGATGCTTTATTATGGCTAGAAATCAGAACAACACTAGGGTCAAAATAATTTTCTTTATGGATAGCCAAACACATTTAGGAGGGTAAAAAATATTTCCACACAAATTTATTCCCTGGATTTAAATAGTTATAAAACTCCTAAAGAGAGCTTTTATAGAAGCTTTTTGTAGAGAAATCCAAACATTATGGGATTGTCACAGTGAGTGACACACATCCATAGCTGACAATAATAGATAAGAGTCAGTCAGTTTCTGTGGTGAATGTCAATGACATCAAAAGCTCATGGAGATGCATTGGGGAAGCATTAGGTGTGGAATAAGTTTTATCTGCTGACACAAAAAAAACTTCTGCGAGGAGTATTTGTATTTTAACTGTCTTAGATACATTTTACACTTTATGATTTCTAATGGATACAAACTCTTCAGTTCAAACCCTTCTTTTGTGAGCATTATATAAAGTAATTAGAGGGGAAAGGAAGAATTTCAGTAGAGGAGTAGAAGTACTTTTCTCTTAAAAAAAAATAGGATCATTGAATCTTTGGAAGGTATCTTCAAATATCATTTAGTCCAACCCCTCTGCCATGATATCTTCCATTAAATCAGGATGATCAAAGCCTCATCCAACAGGACCTTGAACATTTCCAATGATGTGGTGTCCTGGTTTGAGTTAGAATAGAACTAATTCTGTTCAGTGATTTTACTTTTCAGCTAAGTCTCTTCTAACCACCTGCACTGTCTGAAGGTAACGGTGTTTGCAGACAGTGTCTGCTTCTACCAGTGATAAGGACTGGTGTGCAGAAAGGCTCCTGCTTCTACTTGCTCCTGTGCAGACCAAGGTCACTGCTAAATCTTGTGCACCATGCTGGGGGGTGCAGGATGTCAGAGATCACACCTGCAGGAACAGACAGGACAGGTGACCAGTCTGGGACTTCCTCTGGGGTTGCTCCACAGCCATGGTGGCAACAGTGACACGAGATCAGAGGGC
>NW_008622666.1:0-900 GCF_000691845.1 Merops nubicus | reverse complement strand
TTTTCTTCAGAGGAGAGGTTTTCCAGTCCTCTGACCATTTCCATGACTCTCCTCTGGACACTCTCTAACAAGTGTATGTCTTTCTTGTGCTGAGGCTCACTGAGCTGGATGCAGAACTCCAGGTGGGGTCTCATGAGAGTGGAACAGATAGGGGGAATCACCTCTCTCAACCTGCTGGCCTTCCTTTTATGCAGCCCAGGATACAACTGGCTTTCTGGGTTCCAATAAAAAAATACTTTAGTAAAGGACTAAGGTCAGTTGTTCCTTTGTAGATGTTTGTGGCATTTAAAATGATCTACAGCATCCCCACCTACCTACTTCCAGCTAACACTCCAAGAGGCACAGTTTTCTCTGGCATGATGTCTACCAGTCTCATGTGGATGTTCCAGATACTGAGAGAGACTCAAAGGGCACTCATCACCTAAAATTAGACAATCAGACCCTAGAATATTTCAAGTTGGAAGTGAACCAACAGCCTGCTCCTCTCAGGACTACCTAAATGAAAACCATATGACTAAAAGCATTGTCCAGATGCTCCTTGAACTCTGACAAGCTTGGTGCTGTAACCACTTCCCCGAGGAGCCTGTTACAGTGATCAGCCAGAGAGCATGATCCTGGTGCCTGGTGCCTATTGACTGCAGTGGAAGTTTAGATACCTATAGACATGTAGACACAGGGACCTATGGAACACGTCTGGCCTTTGTAAAATGAAAACAGGAGACCAGGTGACATACTGTAAGATCTACTAAGTGGCACCTATTTCTGGGCAACTGAACTCTAGGCCTTTTGTTAGACACAAATATTTCAAATTTGCAGCTCAGACTATGATGCTTTTGGGGTTTTTTTTACTGCTCTTTTAATTCCTTCTTACAGGCAATCTTTCTTACCTTCTGCAAGGAA
>NW_008622665.1:0-6033 GCF_000691845.1 Merops nubicus | reverse complement strand
GCGCTTGCCCCGCGCCCCCGGCCGGCCCCGCGCAGCCCGGGTTGTGGGGGGCAGAGGAAGTTGCCACTCAGTTAGAACGGGTTGTTTGCCCTTGCTTTACAACCTGCTGAGATGTGCAGCCTCCCCAGCTAACCAGCACTTCTTGCCCTTTGCGTTTGGGAGCTGTGTGGGGCTCGGCCATCCTCAAGGGAGGATTAGTTCTGCTTGGCAAGAGCTGTGTCTTCACCCCCCTTTCCCTCCAATTTTAAAATACATATCAAAACAGAAGAGAATGCAGCGACTGAAACAGAATTAAATGTTTCCCTTGTCAATTATACGGAGGTCCAGAAGTTGAGGTAAAATAGGGTCAGAGGCTGGCTAGCTCCTCAGCAGTGCTGTGAGGTGTTTGCAGGGGGAGAAGGGAGGAGAAGGGCTCTGACAGGTGTGAGGCAGTGCCTGGTGCCTGTGTTGCAACAACTGCTGTCAGACTGCCCGGGAGGCATGCAGGTGGACTGTGTTTGAAGTGAGGGGGACCCAGGATATTCTGGAAAACAGCGTCTTGGTGTTTTCAGGAAGCTCTCTGGCTTGCATGTGTCCTGGATCCCTTTTGATGACCTTGTGCCAAACCTCTCCTCTGCCCTCTGGGGCTGGACAGCCACTTGTGGTCTAGCCGTGGGTGTTGGAGGGTAGATGGTTGTGGTTTTCCTGTGTCTCTAGAGTGTTTGTGTTGTTACTTTGGTGATTTCCTCGCTGGTAAGCTTTGATGATTCGTTGGATGATGGTTAATTGTGTTGGTACTACCTGATACTACATATGAAGCAATGCTTAGACCTCTCTAAGAGGTTTTGTTCCAGGCAGGAAAGTGCCCATGTTTACATTTGATCTGAATTTGGCCTGTCACATCTCATTAACCGTGTGTGGTGGGAGACTATGCTTCACTCCATTGCCGAGGCCTCCTCCTGTTTGATGCTTTATGTTAACATGGTTGTCTGTACTTTCTGGTGTTTAAGGACCTGATCCTTTTACTTGTGTGAAGAGCTCATTCAAGAAATCTCATTGATTTCAAGGAGACTAACTGTGTGCAAAAGAAGTGCTTGGCGGGATGTAGTCTTAGGCAAGCAGCTTTATTGCTCGAGTATCCACTTCTCTGTATGCAAAGTAATATTCTAAAGATTGCTTGCTGTTGTGTAAAAGAAAACAGTAATTCTTGGGGTAGGTATAAAATTACTAAATTATTTTGTACACTTTCCACCTAAATGATCCCTTTTCTGCAATGGTAGGCTATGGTGGGAGACATCTTCCCGAAGAGATGCTCTGGTCTTGTGAGCAAATGGCAATTTCATGTCCATTGCCTCTTTTACAAGTGTCAGGCTCAATCCTGCTGCTGCTATGTGTATGGTGTTGTGATTTTTAACTTTAGAAGCTGCAGGAGAAATATGCTTTGAGGACTTCACTCAAGTTTCCAGGAGCTTTAGTCATAAATAGAAGTATATAAAATGCTCGTGAATGGTTAACTGTATCTAAGTCATGCTTACATTTGCAGAAATACCTTGGAAAATGCACCGCTCCTCAAAATACAGAGCAGATTCCCTTATAGCATTTTGGCTCTTGGAATATATAAACTAACCTGGAGTAATTTGAACTTTTATCATCAGCTTGCATCTGAGGCCAAGATTTGTGATTTCTTCCATATTCTGCTTCAAGATGTGCCCTAATCTTGCTAGAAAGCATAGAGAAAATCTTACATGACTTTATGAATGGCTCTGACTCTAGTATTTTGCATGTAATTATGGTCCTGATGGGAACATACTTTAGAAAAACAACTACTGGAACAATACAAGTTCTGCTCAGGTTACATAGCATATGCTAAACACTGAGAAAACACACACTGTGCTTTAGTGAACAAGGTAGGAGAATGCTCCTGGGAGCCAATTTAGAATGTGACTTAAGGCAAGCGTGGCTTTTTGTCTCCGTTTCATTTGGCAAACTGGTAAAAGAGCAGTGGTGGCTGGAAATCCCTGGTAAGCCCCTGAGGTCACTGTGTGTGTAGAGAGGCCAGCGTGTGCCTAGACCTTCCTGAGGATGGGCAGGTGTTAGCTTTGGCCTCGCCTTTGTCGTGGGAAATTGGTATTGCTCTCATACCCTTCTTTTCTACTTTGTCCTTGCATGGCAGAGCTGAGCATGGGATGTGCAACTTGGGCAGAGGCACAGGAGAAATAAGGAGGCTTTGGCAAACCACTGCTGCCACTACAGTAGTACTGTTTTCCACCTTGGTCATAAACACTTAAAATGTCCTTTAAATTAAAAAAAAAAAAAGGATCAATATATATGCAGTGAAGTGGCCGTGTGATCAATGTGCTGATTTAGGTTTTCAAAATTTCCTGTTTGATAGTATAGTTCTACTTGAACATGTTGTCCTATATATCTGAAGGCATGGTTTTGTACCTGTTGAGACATATTATTTAACAGAACATTGGTAACATTGCAGACGTGAGGGTATGGGTGTGAATGAAAATCCCCTGTGGTCCTTCTTAGACCTCAAGTGGCTCATCTTAATTTCTTATGGCATCTTATTAGTTGAAGCTAATGCAAGTAACCTTAACTAAATTTTGCTTCACTGTTCTATAAAAAGCAGGAAGCACAATGAAATAAGTGCAGTTTTAAAACATTAGGTTTGTTGGTGTGACAGCTTGTCAATGTAAATGTTAAAACACTGCAAAATGTTTTGGGGACCGACCCCTTGGTTTTCCCCATTATCTTGTCTTAACTTAAAATGCTGGGGTAGTAGCTGGGTCTGCATTGGCACTGATATTTTCCACTTGAGTGCTCTTTTCCTTATGTACTTCTCTGTATGTACAGTACTGTATGTTTTAGATAATGTAATACATTTATGTAATATATACATGCAAGCAAAGGTGTATGTATATATGCCTGAAATATAAAATATTAATACTAATATGAGCTATACCATGATCTAGAGGATATCCAGGAGGCCTGTCATACTTCTATTACTTCAGGTAAATAACTGATTGACCTTTGTGGTGTGCTGATACTTCACTAATCAGAACCTGAAATCTGTATAACAACACTTCATTTACTTGATAGACAAAAGAACAATTGCACTTGAAGTAATGTGATTTCTAAATAGACACTGCCTGTCAAAAATAAATGCATTAGAAGTAAAATGTAGCTCAAGGAGACAATTAGCAAACAGAGGTGACACTGTAAACAGGTGCACCCATTATTCCCAAAGCTTGTGGCAATATATTCACATCTTTTAGACTGATGGAAGATCATGTGACAGTTTGGTGAATTATCTATCTGTATCATCTGACTGATGAAGCCTGCTGCAGTTGCAGATCATTTAAAAATGCATCTCACAAATTACATGGTAGCTGGGAAAAAAAATGCAGGTTTTTCTGAACAATGCTTTTCTAAAGCTATGTGCTGGAATACCTAATTTTTCTTTGAAAGGATGTAGACCATTTCATTATGCTATGTATACAGTCAGTTAAGGTTGTGCAAATTCATTACAATGTTTGTTAATCTATAAAACATTTTCTATTCCAGTTTTAGTGACATTGAATATTTTTTTATGTGCTATTTCTGAAACATTTTTTCCTATGAGCTGAAAGAGAATAACACATTTTTTATAGAGACTTCTTAAATCGCTACTTATCAAGGAAGATTTGAGATGGGAACATTTGACCTACATCTTTTGGTGGGTTATTGGAATTTTTTTCTACATGGAGAATGTAAAACAAGCAAGAAAGAATCTATAAACAAACTCCCTCTTTCTTTCTCTACTAAACTGTGATGAGAACAGTATCACTTATGAAATGTCCTCTTATGTGATGTGGTGAAAACTGCCTCAGATGGTGTTTTGTAATTTGATGCACTAACAAGATAGTTAGGAATGAAAAATGCTTTTTCCCAAGCTATCATTTTATAACTATTTTATATTTTCTTCTCTTTAAAACTGTGAATTGATGATTGTTTCAACAGAAGTAGAGTTGTGTATCAGTGGATAGTTGCTCCTGATGACAATTAAGGCTGCAATAGGACACCCTTAACACCTGACCATATTATTGTATCCTGATTTTTGTTGGAGTTTTTAATTGCTACCAGCTTCAATTATGGTTATAATTTGAGGCACTCCTGTGGAACTAGATACACCATAAAACTGCCTTTTGTCATTTTGCACATACCTGTTGCCAACAGAGGAGCTTCTGAGATAGCCCTGGGTAAGGATTGGAGATTTTAATTTTCCTCTTCCTCTTCTATACCAAAATCCTGCAGGCAACACCCATCTCTAAATGAGCACAAGTAAAGGAGAACTCGAAATCTTTTCAGCAATTAATGGACAGTGGGCTTGGTCCTGCAAGCCCTCTAACTTTTGCTATTAATTGCACATACAAGTGATACGAACCGAGAGGCAAACTGAATGGAAATATTTCTGTAAATTTTAGGAAGACTCTGGAGGAACCGAAGGTTGTTTATTTTAGAGGTTTTTAGGTAACAGTTTTCTGTTAGGTGGCTGAAGAACTGCCTCACTGAATGTTTGGTGTTGAGGCTGGGTTGCTCATGTATGATTGCCCTACTCTAAATCTTTATGTAGATGTTAGCAAAATCTTTATGTAGCAAAAAGGTCACGTTTCTCCATGGTTTGTAACTGGGTGTCAGATGCCAGTCCTCTCGAACTAGTGCTTTTACCAAGATTGGGCTAACATCGTTCTGAAGGTTTTGGGGCACTGCTTTTGGGAAGGGGCTGCTCTCAGTAGCCCCTCTCAGACTTGACTGAAAGGGCTTGTCCTGAAGGTCAGGGCAGGAGTAAGGAGTGGGATGAAGGACAGGCGCAGTGGGTCTCCTGCACTGCCCTTGTGCTGGCACTGCTGCCTGGACACAGCTGTTGTATTCCTTTGTAACATCTGGACAGTGGAAGAAAATAAGTGTGGCCTTTGTCAGTGTTGGTATGCCAATGTTTGTGTCTGTGATGGGCATAGCTTTTCTGTTCTGGGTTGTGTGCTTTGCAGCTTTTTACTTGGTTGTTCTTATGGCTTAATGGCTGGACTTGATGATCTTAAAGGTCTCTTCCAACCTAAAGGATTCTACGATTCTATGATCTTTGGTCTGCATTTACAACCTGTGCATGTAGATGTAGATCACTACAGAGGAGTTTTGTCTGCTTAAACCAAAGTAAATTTGGATTGTGGTGGTTCCTCACTGGTAGCTCTCTGACAAAATGCTTTTGGATTGGAACATACCAATTTTGACTGCATTCATTCAGGAATGGATGGATTTGGATTGAATTTGTCATCATATGGGGGAAGGATCTGTGTTATCTATGGGGTTGTTTTTCAGGTCAAGTCTGAAGCACTGATCTGCCTCTCAGGCATGGTTTTGCATAGCACCTTTTCTTCTGGACAGTGAATACTGAATTACATTGCTCAAGTGGAGTAGCTCCAAGATAAGGGACAGTGGCTGGCACTGAGGTCTGTGAGTGTGTGCATTTGGGTGAGAAGAGAGGCAAGACCCATCAGTCCAGGGACCTTGGCTTTGTTGTGCTCTTGGCTGTCCTGCAGTGGTGGTGGGTGGGAGGGGAGGGAAAAGGAGAATGACAGAGGGGTATCCTGCTCATTTATTCTCCTTGTATTTTCATGGAAGCCCTCTTAAGATCGTGATTTTTCTGAAATATTAGAAAGTGGTGGTGGTGGGGGAAGGAATCTCAAACTTCCGCAGGCCAGGAAAATGTTTCCTGCCCAGCTCTCTTTCTGGCTTCCCCACAGAAATTTTTTCTCTTCCTTATATTTTTCCTTAACGAGTCAAGCCCCTAAAATGTATTATTTCATATTCAAAGTGACATTTTAACATATATTTGCCTGACAATATGACACACGTATTGGTTTTAATGAGGGCCTCATTATAAAAAAAAAAAATGCATCTACTGAATAAAATACAAAATATTTTCACCTAAATGTTGCGTAAATTATTCAGAAACAGGGTTCCTTTGACAGGAATGTGTGAGGAGCTCGGGCTGCCATTGTCTGTAGCACG
>NW_008622664.1:0-17728 GCF_000691845.1 Merops nubicus | reverse complement strand
GATGATCCTAGAGGTCCTTTCCATCCAGAGTGATTCTCTGGTTCTATGTGTGCCTTTAGGATCAATTCAAGGTACCGGAAATGCAACAGACAACATCATGTCTGGTGTACACACAGAGCTGCAACCAGATACAACCAGAGTTCTAACACAGACATATCTGAGTGCATACACTCACCTGTATGTACCTACCTGAGAGACACAGATATGTCTGTATGCTCTTGCCTACAGATCCAGGCAGAAGTAGCTCACTAGCCTTAACTTTTAGGAGCTCAGCATTTCAACTCCTAAGCCTGACCCAGCCACTCTAATCACTTCCAGTTCCTGGAAGGGTTTTTTTCTTTTTCTCCCCCCCCCAAACCAACCCTTTTCTTTCCTAGGTCAGAACAACTAGAAGAGAAGTAGCTGCTCTCATACTGCTGTGTGAGTCAGAAAAAAACAGCTTTCCAATTATATTTTGCTTACAAGGGGAACTGAAGTTGCAAACTTCATTTTAAGCTTTCAGACACATCTAAGCTCAAGTGCATGTCATGCATACTCATCTACACCAGCAGTAACACAATGTTCCTTCCTACTGCAGTCTCTCACGCATTATTTTTTTGAACTCTGCTGCAAGCTTCACTCTTCAGCTTCATTTCTTAGTACTGCCAAAATAAATTCACAAAAGCTTGATATATATATATATACATTAAAAAAGAGACTATGAATTACTAACCTCTTTAATGGAGTCTTCATTAGGCAGCATAGAACACACACATGTGATATAGGCTTGGCGAAAAGACGAAACGTTGCTGATTTCTGGAGAATCTGCACACAATTTTGATAAGGAAGTCGCTTGTGGGATGCAGTTTGACTTCATCAAGTGTTTTATTCGCATCTGCAGGAAGGAAGGCCCCTCTCGTGTAATCAGTTTATTAGCTAGGAAAAGAAAAAAGCCTTTGAGAACACACCAATTTACAGCCGAGACTGAACTGAGACTGTCTGACTGCATTCACGCTTCAGTACACACTTGTGCAACTCTGCTCAACCTTCCCAGAAAACCCCAAGTGTAACAAAAGGTTACAGTAATAAATGGAGTATTTTCTCCCAAAACAAACTCAGACCAACTATGTAGGGAGACGTTGCTAGGCTATAGAAAACACACACCACCACCCCTCCCCCACCCCCCAAAAAAGACAGCAACCATTAGCCCTACAGGGAAGCATACTGCAGCAGTGGCTAAAGGACACTGACCAGACCACAGGGCATTTTGAACAAGATACCAGGAGTTTGGCTGAGATTGAAAATCTTCAGCTTCTATTTGTAGCTTCATATTTCAAAGAACCAAAAATATTTCAAACAAAACATTACATACTTTTTAACAGGATATTTTTCCACTCAAGTTGTTAAAACTCCACATAATGTCAAAATATACAAAACAAAGTTGAGGGTTAGTGTTACCTTGTGGTAATTTGGAAGAATTGTGTTTAAGATGTGCTAGGCTTCTGCTCTTGATCAACCAGTCATACAACTCATCATCATGAGACTTGAACTAATTCAATAGCACAAATGTTGCTGACTACTTACAAAAATAATCTAAAGTTACATGTACTTCACCTGATTGAAAACCTCACAGATTGTTTGATTCTCTTCCCAGGTACTTATTGCAGACTGGCAGATTATCTCAAGTTGGAAGGGATGCCTAAGGATCATTGAATTCAAGTCCCCCCTCTTCAAAGGACTACCTACACTAAACCCCATGGCTAAGAGCATCGTCCAGGTCCAGCCTGAACTCTGACAGGTCTGGTGCCACAGCCATGTCCCTAGGGAGTCTGTTCCAGGGACTGACCACCCTTTCAAGGAAGAACTTTTCCTAACGTCCAGTTCTGAACTTCCCCTAATGCAGCTTCATTTCATTTCCTCACGTCCTGCTGCTGGGCACCAGAGAGACACCAGCACCTCCCCCTCTGCTGCCACCCCTGAGGAAGCTGTAGACTGTGATAAAATCACCTCTCAGGCTTCTCTTCTTCAAGCTGAACAAACCAAGTGACCTCAGCTGCTCCTCATAAATCGTGTCCTTCAGGTCCTTCACCATCTTGGCCACTCTCCTCTGGATATAATCTACTAATTTGACGTCATCCTTATATTGAGGTGCCCCAAACTGCACACAGTACTTGTGTGGGGCCACACCAGGGCAGCACAGAGTGGGACAGTTACCTCCCCTGACTGGCTGGCTATGCTGTGCTTGAGGTCCCCCAGGACACTGTTGGCCCCTTTGGCTGCCAGGGCACACTGCTGACTCACACTCAACTTGCCATCAACCCAAACCCCCAGCAGATCTTTTCCCATGGGGTTGCTCTCCAGCCTCTTGTCCCCCAGTTGGTGCATATAACCAGAATAATCCTGTTCCAGGTGGAGAATTCAGCACTTGCTCGTGTTAAATTTCACACAGTTGGTGACTGCCCAGTTTTCCAGTCTATCCAGACCTCTCTGTATGGCCTCTATACTCTTAAGGGACTCCACAGCTTCTCCTAATTTAGTATCATGGGCAAACTGCCTTAAAATACATTTGATTCTGCACCCACATCATTTATAAAAGCATTAAAGAGTGCTGCCCTAAAACTGCACTCTGGGGAACACCACTGGTGACTGGATGCCAGCCTCATGGAACCTCATTTACTGTAACCACTGAGCCCAGTTCATCAGCCACCCAGCACTATGGACTTAGTGCTGGACATGTCATCCAGAGGGACACTGTGAGAGGCAGCATCAAAGGCTTTACTAAAGTACACACACTTTGCCTTAGCTGATGCAACAGTCAGCTACAGTGCTATTTCCAGCTTAAACATCAACAGAAAGAAAGGCTTGACACTAGTCACCAGATTTATAGGTATTTCCAAAGACCTTTGAGAATTAAGGAAGAGGAGTCAATACATTCATATACTGCATGCAATAATGCAAATCAACTAAGGGATAAACTGTCTGGTGATCTGTAGAAGAAGTCATGGAAATGCCTGAGAAATTCTGATAAAACCTGTCAGAGGTGCTGTTCTGCAACATCAACAGAAAGAAAGGCTTGACACTAGTCACCAGATTTATAGGTATTTCCAAAGACCTTTGAGAATTAAGGAAGAGGAGTCAATACATTCATATACTGCATGCAATAATGCAGATCAACTAAGGAATAAACTGTCTGATGATCTGTAGAAGTCATGGAAATGCCTGAGACATTCTGATAAAACCTGTCAGAGGTGGTGTTCTGCAGCAGCTGCAGTCCACCAGCCACCTCCAAAGCCTGCAAGGGGCTCTTGCAAGAAGTCAAAGAGGAAGTTCACTTTAGAGTAACAACTTCATGGAAGAACCACTGCATAAAAATATTTTCACTGTGTTAGTATCTTACTGGCACTATGTGAGATGGGTAGCTAAGAAACCAATAGTATGTAAGTGTCTGAAAGAGGATTGTTTCTAATACTAAAAGAAAATGCTCATGCTTTCTGCACTGAAATTGTTATTCAAATAGAAAGAACATGTTCTAACAGACACTACACTAGCTGGCAGAAGACTTACAATGTGCACCTGAAGAGAAAACTCGTTGCAAAGACCAAGTACATCCTACGTGCTTGTAGTGAGGCTTCCTAGTACTCCAGAGAAGTGCTTAGCAGCCCATCAGAGGTCATTTTAAGGTTCAGGTACCCAGTACCAGTTTCCATTTTGCACAGGAAGAACTTCTGAGCAGGAAACTCATAGCTGCCACTGACATTTCACATTAAAGTAACTTCATCAGAGAAGGTAAAAAGAGGTGGCTGACCAAGAAACAGCCTGCAGTAAGATCTGTTGCTACAAAACAAGCCTCCTCTTCCTTAAAAACCCCATCTGTGTACAACACTGTGCTTGAAAATTTATCAAGGAAAACTAACAGTGCTTCAATATCCATCCTATGTGATGCAAAAGACTGTTACCAGAACAAGGTCATCCAGAGACTGCTGCTGAGGAAGAGCTCCAAGAAGGCTTGCTCCCTCAGCAAAGGAACCAACTCACTGATCCACACACTGCGTGTCAGTAATGGCTCCAGTGCCCACAAGCATCCAAAGCAGCTCTGCTGTCCCTGTTTCTACAGCTCTTGGCTCACAGAATAATTTTTTTTTTCCCATTCCATGCGAAGAACAAAAGAAACCAGGAAAAAATAAGGCACTCCATTCACCTGTCCTGAGAATGACTGAGACCTCTTGGCTCACAGAATAATTTTTTTTTCCCATTCCATGAGAAGAACAAAAGAAACCAGGGAAAAATAAGGCACTCCATTCACCTGTTCTGAGAATGACTGAGATCCCTCATTTCTCACTGCAGAGCTAGACCTGCAGGACGTGTTGCTCAGATGAGGTTTTTACTGATGTGTCAGAGCCAGACAGGACATGGGAGGTGCTTTAAGACTACCTGCAGTCAGCTTGACAAACTCAATGTTCTCAGCTCATACTTTATCTTTAAGCACAGATGAGAGTAATTTGCTAATGAGACACAAGAGGTGGACTGGTACTGACAAGGTGGTCTCAACGTGCCCTGATCTATGGAAGTGGCCAGTGAGCATTCCCCAGGTGGAAGGTCTGCACCCCTGGGGTGACTCCTCCACATCTAGGCCAGCGTGTACTGAACTCTGCAAAGGAGGCAAGTGAAACCAAGCTCCTCTCTCATGCAAACGTAAGGGATGAAGGTAGGAGCAAATGTCAGGTCCCTGACTAGAGGTTTATTTCTATCTTACCACTTGGTTTCCCTCTGAAGTGTCTATTCTCTTCCAGTAGCCTGCCTACAACTGCCCCTTCCCTGAAAAGGGAACAAGACCTCATTTTGCTGCCTGTTCCTCAGAACAGTTGTTCTGCCCTCAGAGAACCTAATTGTGTACTCAACCTTAACTGTTGTTTCCATACATGTCCATGAACAGGTTTTCTTTTCCTTCTCTTCATGGACCTACTGCTGTTGTTTGTTCTGTCCCAGTGTTCCACCAAGCATCTCAGGATGCTATAAAACCAGCTTGCTAAGACACCCTGCAACCTCTCCCTCCCTCCAAGCAGTAGAGTAATAAAGGGTCAGTGCAGTTTCAAACTCTACAAATATCTCAAGGGCTCTCTTATCCCAAGATGAAAAAGTAAGGATAAGAGATTCCCCTCTCATCCAAAATACTTGCAAGTGTAAGATGAATTTAAGCTATACCACGATATTGTGAATGCAGCCTTTATAAAGTATGGATGGCCCTAAGGCATGAAAAAGCTGAGGTCAGTATGAGAAATGTTCAAGAGAAATAGCAGCCTGGGTGAGCATTTCCACTGAATATCCCTCAGGAACAGGACAGCTATGTGCTGAAGTGCAATAAAGCACATTAAGCATGCAGGAACGACACTGAGATCTGTATATTTTACAATAGCAGCTTGGTGGAGAGTTCTCCCAGTGCTCCTACAAATAAACTCATGTCAACAGAGACACACCAAGATATTGGTATTCATCTGCTGCACACAGCAACAAGCTCACCCTAACCTCTTTGTTCTTCCTGAATGATACTATTTGTTAATCCAAAAGAAAAAAAAATAAAATCGTGAAATAAGAGTCTAAAAACCTAGTTTCCTTGGGCACAGAACACCTGAGGTCAAGACTGCTGAACAGCATTATTCTGCTCACTTCAGGATGCTCATTTAGTGATCTACAAGGTATAAGCAGCAATGATTTCTTTTTCACAAGCAATTATTCATGGCCCAAACAACCACCCTGAGCCAGCTGACAGCACAAAACAGCAACAGCCACTTCAGACACACTGCAGCTGAATTCATGAGCAGCCACAGAAGCAGCAGACAGAACCTAAGCTGCTATGGAATTTTTGCTGAAACAAATTTGGCAAGCCATATTTACAGCTCAAGAGAGATATGAACATGCAACATTTTCAGGACCTCCAACTGAAGGAAGCATCTGAGGATTAACATGAACTATCTGTTCTCAAAACAGAACTCCAGCTGGGCTGACTGAGCTACTCTTGCATCTGGCTTTACCAGCGACCCCCAGCAGCAAAAACTAGGGATGTTTTTCAGACACACCACAAAAAGCCAAAAAGCATAGAATACAAGCTATTCAAAACAAAAAAGGGTTTAAGATGACTGAAATAGCACCCACTTACAACAGCACTTCAGAAAATACTCTGTGAAATTGCTGTTGGATAAGGATAAAGTGGCAGTTTGACTGAAACAGCTGCAGAACCCCTGTGCTAGAGCTCTTTCTGCAGCCCTTACTCCACATGCCTCACAGCACAACTGTCATCCCTGGCTGCAGCCTGTACAAAGTGCAGTTTGATCCTTGCTATTGCCAAGAGAGCCTGGTAGTAGTCATAAGAGAACATCACAGATCAAAGCAGTAACAAAGTAAAAGAAGGAAGACAAGCCTAGCAACTAATTAGTGATTTACAATCCCCTATTACAGCTACAAGCATTTACTTGATATGATTCTTAAGAACATAGGGATATACTGGAGATGATATCTTAAGAACATCTATGGATAGTTGCTTAATTCCAGCTCCAACAAAGTCCTACATCAGGCAAAAGAGTAATTCCAGCGACTAAGTAAAATCCAAATGCTATTTTAGCAGCATCTGACTTAATGCCACATAGAAAAGAAGGGACTGAACAAAGAAATGGAAGTAAAATACAGCCAACATGATTTCACTAATCGTAACACATGGCAGGAGACAGCTTCATGGATCAGCTGGTGTTCCAGCAAGAGGTGCTGTAGTCACTGAAATACACGGGTCTGATGATGTCAAGAAGATAAACCTGGCCTCATGATGTCATGAAGATAAACCAGTAACATTAGCAGCATAGTTTAAGAGTCAAAAGACTTTCCATGCCATAACTTATTGGCATAGAGAGCAAGATTTCTTTAAGTTTTCATTTTGCCTTGCACCTGAGTGTAGGGTACAGAAATCTGGCACAGTCGTCTTGCCTTCTGAGAAGAGTAAACTTTACACATGCCCTCAGGCTAGTTCCCTCTTCCTGTAACATTTTAGAGTTTTATGACTCACAGTGACTCAAGATACGATTTTTTTTTTATTTATTTATTTGAAATGCTACTGAATAGCTGGCAACAACTACAGGAGACTGAATCCTATGCCCTATGTTATGTTTCCCAGCCTTACGTTCTCTACTACAATTCCCTGCAAACCTTCAATACCTGTTACATGCTCTTAGGCTCCCAAGAGGCTAACAAGAACCAACCAGAAAAACTAAGAGCTAACAAGGAAAAAAAAAAAACAACTCCATTCTCTAATGTAATGGCACAAAATTATTTAACTCCTGAAGCATTCCTTTATAGTATTTGTAGCTGCTAAATACCCCCATTGCCCCTCTCCCTATTTTCACATTTCCACAGCTCATAATGCTACTGCTTTGATCTACCACTCTCACGGTATTTGCTGCAAACAGCAGTAACACAGGAGCACTCTCACATGGTGCTCTCACTGTCTTTCTACATGTCTACAGATACCACAGGAGCTCTACTACTATGTACTGCTCCCTGCACTGCCAGTTGAAAGCATTCAATCAGTACTTAAAACATCTTGCCTGGGTGCCGAGATGACACATTCAGATAACTTGGAAAGCTCATAGAAAGATCTTTTAGATATCTCTAAGCAGCTATGTTGCATGCCATATGCCAACACACCACAAAGATGACTTTTTTCTCAGTTTATCTGCTTCTCAATATCCTGAAAGCAAGCAAAAAAGCCAAAACAAACCAAGGTTTCCAAGACTGTCAGAAAAGCAAGACACGCAGTAAGAAGCAACACTCTAGGCAGCTATTTGGCTTCTTAGAACTGACCTTTATTTAAAAAGATTTTATTTGAGAAACCTTCCTTTAACAGACTGGTCTAACAAGGGATTCTGAAGTCACACTTGGACTCTTTTAAGCATGCCTCCAGACTGTATGAGAATGCACTTGTGCAGTTACAGAATTTCCAGAGGAGCTCCTGTTGCCACTACTGGCATCATGTGGAAGAAATACCAGTGAGGACAACTCCTCTGGGTATATATTCGGACCCAGCTAAACAAATGCATACTAAATACAGAACACTAAGAAATCAGTAGATTCAAGGTTGCCATGTGACATCAAGACTGGGAACCTACCCTCAGTCTAATTCAACATGCTCAGAGATATATCCATCAGTTTGTCATCAGAAACTGCAACCTGAATTAAAAGCCAAAGGACTGAAGAAACTAGTCCTGTCCTATTACTGATGAAGAGGTAATCTGAACCATGTGAAGGTTTTGCTGCACAAAGAAGCAAGCAGCATTTAGTAATGCAGCCACTGATAAAACTGCATCTGTAAGAAGCAAACCCATCTACAAGGGAGTCCACACACACACATGGAGATCACTCCTGCTGGAATTCACACCAGCCCACCAGAACAGCACTTGGCTTGCCACAGATGAAGGAAGTCAGCCATCCCAGCTAGCCATTAGCCACCCACTGGTGCACCACCAAGTAGGAGACTCTTCAACAGCTGAAGGTTTTCAGTAATAGGACCTAGTATGGAATGCAATTATTTTCCAAGACACTTTGGAGGGGGGATTAAATGCTGGTTGGGGTTCAGCTGTTTCTGCCATATTGAATACCTGTGAGGCCAGCAATGACTGTAGTCCACCTTGGCTGCTTTTTCTTAACACTTTCCATCACAGGGAAGCAACATATTCTCTCAAGAACCTTAACGTGTTTCTCACCTCTTCATTAAAAAGTACTAACCTAACACAACTCAAAGAGAGGCTACCTTCAACCAGATGGAAGGATTCTGCTATGAAAGAGTCCTTAACCTCTCTTTGTGCTCCTTCAAGATTTAAGAAAATATTTTAAGCTCTTCTTCCCCTCTATATTATTTTTAACTTTAGATTACCACTGAGGTAAACTTCAGTCTTGTGTGTGGTTAATGGAACAGGTAAAAGAAATACCTGTGAGTACTTAGTGGCACCACTAACAGGTATGAAAAAATTTCAGTGAGTAAAAGATGAGAGTTTAGGATCAGATATTCAAAAGTTATATGACTCTGAAAACTCCTTTTCCCTCACCTCTCAGCACTATCTGATTCAAGATCTTATTTCCACAGTCTAAACACAAGGAGCTTCTCAGCCTAGAGTTCAATAAAAGGAAACCTCCCCATTCATGTTGCCCTTCCACACCCACCACTCTGAAAGGTGTGGACATACACAGTTCTCCCCTGTGAAGCCTTCAGGAAAACATTCACAAACACAGACTTATGAAGAACAAACCACCTCAAGGAGCAAAATTTCCATATTGTTATGATCAAAAATGAAATAATTATTCTTTTAAATGAAGTTTCAGAATCTTACAAGGCATGGACAGTGTAGCCCAGGCAGAGATGCCTGGACAAGGACACGTTACTCAGCGTGCCAGGGAGATGGTTTAATCAGAAACACCCTTCAGCAACATACGAATGCTACTGCACCATGTAATTTAAAATACAACTTGCTTCTGACTTCAAACCACTGGTTCCCCACCAAAACCACACCAAGCAGTTTTCAATAACCACACCTCTAAAATCACATTCTTACCTTCCTCAGTTTCTACTGGTTGCTGAGATAGAATTTTAAGAAGAACTGGGTTTTTCCATACTCCTTCCCTTGTGATATCCACCAATATTTGGAGGTTGTTATTCCCAAATTCCAGTAAAGCATCATGTGAATCCTACAAAATGTTAAAAAAGTGTCATTAAGAGTTAAATTTTAATTGAATAGTTAAACTTTAAAATTACTTTTAACTTAATAGTTGATCAACTATAATTGAAACCACTGAAATTTATATCACCTGTCCTAATATGTGATTGTATTCTAATAGTTTCACACCTTTCTAGGTTATTAGTGCATTGACATGTTTGCACTGGGATTTTAACAGTACTTTCACTTCTCTAATCCTAGAGTAAAATTTCCCAGCTTCAAAGTACTGAAAGTTAACAGGAATGGCTTAACTCAAAAAACCTATTCTGCAGTTGAAGCTTTTATACAATTTATGTTTCTCCAAGTACAAACGTGAATATAAGTAAAATTACAGAAATTATAAAAGACAAAGGATGATTTTGTACCAAAGTATCTAGTGACATTTAAGAAAGCAGCTAGAGGACTAAATAGCTTTCAAAATTGGTAGCAAAATGCTGAGTGTAAACTTGTACATTTACTGTTGTTCTACACTGTCACACAGAGAATTACTAACACCACCACCCATTAGTCTGAGGGAAGCTGGGGGAATGTCCTTAAGCCACACGGAGGTCAGAGGGAGGGGCTCAGAGAGGACCCTCCCTGCCAGCAGGGTGGGGCTGGGGGTCACACCAGGACACAGCTTCCCTGGGTCAGATGCAGGAAGTCCTGGGGAACTGCAGAGAGAGAAAGCAGCAGAGGCTGCTGTACCACCCCACAACCCACACCAGACTGCATCCGGAGTAATTCCCTTTATTAAGATGAAAACATCCTTTTACTGGACACAGATCCACCATCTCCTTAGAAACTAATCCATGGACTCCAAGATCCAGAGACCCGTGTCCCTGGCAGTCTGGTGCTGTGGCTGACCCAGAGACCCCCCTCACGTGTACACACAGCACATACCAAGAGTGATGAAGGCTCCACCACTTTTAATTCTGGAAATCCGAGGAATGAAGGAGGGAAGACAAAAAGAGACTTACACATGGAAGTCTGGAGTCTAATGCAGAAAGAAAAGCAACTGGAAACAGATTCCAGCACTTAATGTCCCTAGCAGGAAAACTGACCCAGGGTGACTTGCACAACGATAACACTCACAGACTTTCCTAATGCTCACTGAAATTGAAGCCAACTAACTGCAGGCAATCTGTGGCTACACATGCAGTAAAAATGATTCTCACATCAGGCACAACACATCTTAAGGTTAAGAATTCGTTTGATATATGACCACATCCTCCTGTTCTTGTGAGTTGTGTTTTAAGTTGGTGGTACTTTTAACACTGTTTTAACCTCAAGTTTGCTTTGAATAGCCTCTGTTGTACCCTCTATATATACCAGCATCAACCCCATGTTCTGAATTGGGAACACCAGTTACCCAAGAGCCTTGTACCATGGGCTGTCAAAAGACAGCAATAAGCTGTGTTCAGGTTGCAATACACAAGACATGTTTTTCAAAGTTCCTGATTTGCCTTCTATTATCAAGTGAATCTGCTGTGAAAATACCCAAGACCTTCCCATGAACCGTTCACAGTAAAAGGCATCTGTGCCTTTAATGACTAGATGCCCTTCAGTAAATCAGACACTGCTGTTTGGTATGCTCATTTCAGACTAACTTCAGTGTTTGGATATAACCATTTTCTTTCTAACACTGCAGCAAACTGCACTCCAAAAATCTCTGCACAGCAGAACCTGGATTTAAATTCTGGGCAAAGCATCTGCCCATTGAGTAGTGCAGCTTTGCTCCCAGCAAAAGATTCACAAGGAGAAAATGACATTCTGGCAGTGAAGGTTTCGTTTACACTGATCCACAGTGTCATAAGTAATAGTCTCAGAAGCTTCTTAAAGGACTGCTCCATAATAACTATAAAACCATACTATCAAACATGCTATTTAATAAAGTAAATCTCAAATTGAAGTAATCTCAAAAGAAAGTGAAGTCCAGCTAACACAGGGCTGCTCTCTCTGCACTCCCCAGTTATGTGTATCTGCTCCAAGTACACCAGAGCTTACTTGTGTACGACATGCAATAAACTCAAGTGTTACTTCACCACTGAAGTCTTGTGTCCAGTGACAAGTTTACAGAGATCCAGCCATCCTCTGGATTGTCTGCAACACAAACCCAAACAAACCCAGGTGTCCGGGCTCTTCCAAGGGCCTGTGCATCCAGATGGCTTTGGAAGGAGCTGGGGCATTCTTTCACTAAGCTGACAACACAGGCAAGTTTAGAAGAACATCACTCCCAGCAAGTACCAAATGAAGGTTCCAACAATCAAAATGTAGCCAGAGAAATATGCATATACTACAAAGCTCATTACAGCAACCACCTTCTGGCTTGCTCCTGTAGCACAGGATGAATTGTGAAATTTAAGAGGAGGAGCAAGAACACTGGGTAGTGTTCTGCAGTGCAGGTGTTAAAGCATCTGCAGGAGACCTTGTTGTCACAAGACACACAGGGAAGTCAAGGAAAAGTAAATCCTATTTTGTACATCTCCATGTAAGCTGCTAAGATAGCACAAAATATATTCCTGATTCCAGAAACTGGTACTACTGCACTGCCCAGCCAGGCCAATCCTCCTGCACTAGCCAGAACATTACAGTAACATGATGTCCAGACTAACTTTTAAATAAAAAGGATTTTCAGCTCCAACCAGTCTTCAATGTAATAGGCAAAATGGGAAATGTAGAACTGTAGTGTAGACATTCTAAGGAACAACAAAATTAGAAGTCTCATAGCTGAATGCAAAACTCAAGCAGTTCTTGCACCTTTAACCACCTCATCTTCCTTAGAAGTGCCCAAGGTTTTCTGCTGTAACTGTTCTAACCCTTAGCTCCTAGCACACTTGCTAACTAAAAACCATTATTAAAGACTAAGCTACTTCTAAACTTTATAAAGAAAATGAAACCAGCAAATGAGCTGTCAGAGAACCGACCTCAAGATCAGTTGCTGATATCAGTAGAACAGTAGGTGCTAGTTTGTAAAAATAGCCAATACAATGCTTAAAATTATTGATTTCTGGCCTTGGGCCTGAATTGGTACTTACAAGGTCAAAGGAAAAAAATAAAAAATTTGGAGTGTCACAGCTGCACCATGAAGATATGAGTGGTCTTTACATGTTCTTAAGCAGAGGTTAGACTCTTAACTAGTAGCATAGAGAGATTAATACATGAGCTACAACACACAGAAGTTCTGGGCTGTTTTTAAGCATTTGAAAACATCACGTAAGCAACCCTTAGGCTCACACAGCTTTTCCTCCTCTCAAGTCTTTCCTTCCTGTGCAAGCTGGATGAGGAAACCAAATTCAGCAGAAAGAGCCTCAGGGATGTTTTTAAAAATGAAAGTGTGATCAATTCCCCACTTTACACCCAGCTAAATGGCAGGCCAGTGTCATCAGGCAGGTGAGTGCTTAGGTCAGTGCTGCTGTCAAAAGATGCTCAAGTTATAGCCTCAGGATAGTTTTAAAAATGTCAGTGGAAAACAACAAACTGATCTAAATTTGTATCTATAAAGTATGCAACCACAGTCCAGAGTTTCTGTAAGTGGCAGTCATGATCATACAGGAAGCCTATTATTTTATCCTCAGGCTTGGGTGATTAAGAAAACAATTAAATGCCCCTGGAAGGGATACTGTATCTTACCCAAAATAAACACAAGCCCATTTTGACAAGTACTTCTGACCTCCCTCGGCTGTACAGCACCACATATTAAGTCTGTGCTGGTTTGAGTTAGAACTAATTCTGTTCAGTGATTTTACTTTTCAGCTTAGTCTCTTCTCACTCACAGCACTTTCTGAAGTTAATGGCAGATTAGCCACATGACTTTGAATGTCACTTGGAAGACTGAACTCTGTGAGCCTTCCTGAGCTCCAGTGTCCTGGGGAGGCATCCAGCACCCCTGTAATGCCAGAGGAGAAAGCAATGCTGAGCAGCCAGGCCCCTCTGAGCAGTTTGCACCCAAGCAAAAGAAGGGCCAGGTTCTTCACAGTTATGGCTCGTCAGAGAAAGGACTTCACATCTTTTCAACCTACATTTCCTTTGAAGGTATCATTTAGATGTTCAGATTCTTCACAAAAAGCTTCAACAAAGCATTAATAATCAAGAAATATTTAACAATTTTACTGTAGATCTTGGGAATTTATTCCATTTCCTGGCATCATTTGATTAAAAACATGTAACTTGGACATTCCTAGCTCTAACTTTTGAGAAATAGTTTCACAAACTGGAGAAAAATAAAAATCTCTTAGATTACCCATGGTTTACTCTACTTAAACAACCATACTGCAAGAGAGACAGTTTCAGGAAGCCATGGAGAGCTCACAGCACATATGACATGTAGCAATGCCACCAAAATAGCTGTTACAGCAACTCCAGGGTACTTATCAGTGAAGAAGATTGCATTAGGAACAGGATCTTCAGCTCTGCACAGTTCTGAAAGGCAAAGACAGGGAAACACCAACTCCTGGTTGTTTGGACTCCTCCTCTCTATTGACAGGACACAGGTACACCTGCCCTGGCCCTAGCAAGCACTTGCTAAGCAACAAGTGCCAAAGACCATAAAAGAAGATTTAGTCAAGGCACATTCCACTGACATTTGCTGTCTTTTGGTGATACTTGTCACAAGTCCCACTGCTCCTGAGTTCCACATTCCAAGGAGCTAGAAGCCACTGAAAGACAGGATGGACCATTTAACTGCTGCACTGATGGGATTACATAGCTGTCCAAAACCAAATAAACAAATTATCACCTAACTCAGACAAGGGTGAAGTACTACTGCTGAAAAGACTGCTGTCCTTCAGACTGACATTCTGCAATCCAGGCATCCCATGTAAACAACATTTTCCCAACAACTCTTCCCAAATCTGACTTCAGGATGCAGTACAGAGCTGGCAGAGCCCAGTTATGATCATCGTGCACATTTCAGCACTTTTGCATAGAAGGCTGAAAGAAGACCCTTAGAAGGTGAGAAAGAACAGCCCTCTTACACAAGTCAACTGACTGGCTGAGTCAGCACTGTGTTTGAGATTCAGGGCATGAGTACTGGAATTTGAAATATTTAATTCACCAACATATGTAGCCTAGGCAACTACAACACACTCCACTTCTATTTTAGGTGCTTAGTTGACCCTTTCCTTGTTGGACCTACTGAAGAATATATAGCTCATACTAATGGAAATACCTACAGAAACCTGCTACAAATACTTCAAAAGTCTTTGAAGAAATCTAATGCAAAGTCTAAGTATATAGACCTCACTGAGTCAGAATACCACCATAAAGAGGAGCTGAAGAGAGGGACACAAAGCGTTTCATTCTAAATGAAGTCAGGAAAGGATAACATATTAACAGTCTACAAAGTTAAGGAGCAAACACAACCTTTGGAAGCTTACTGAAGATACCAGGATTATTCAGTCCCGGCAAATAAGTCATCAGTAACTACTACACTGTCAGAAAACCTTTTGTTTTATTCTCTCCTTCCATATACAACTCTAGACAATGTTTTACCTTCCTCAACTGGCCAGCTGACATCCACCCCCACAGTACCTCTCCACTGAGTTCCTCCCCCAGATCAAGTGACCTTACCTGTATTAAATGCCCTGTTGTCATTCTGTCCCAATCCTTTTGCTCACGTTGTACAGCACTTCCCCTCTCGTGTCTGCACCCTTTTGCCTGCTGCCACCATATAAAATCTATGCTGAGACTCCTGCCATGCATTACATCTAGTTCTCATTCATACAGGCTGCCTCTGGTCTTGCTTAGAGATAAGGGAAACTGAACTCATGTGGGACAGCAGGGCATAACTGCTGCTACTTAGGATGAAAGAACAATCAGGTTCAGACCTCAAACAAAGCTTTTGACAGCATTTGGTATAGAAGCTGGGCATCAGTAACGCTCCATTTTCAGCTTTAGAACAGTCCCTACACCTTGCTGCTTTGAAGTGCAAGCCCTTATCTTTCTTACTCCTGGGATGAAAATTTAGTTGAGGTTTCACTGACTCTCACTACCTGTGCAGATTGTTACAGGGCAACAGTTACCACAGGCAGAGCTGAAAGAAATACCTCTGTCCCACATTTGGTGCAACCACCAGTAACACCTGGAATTACGAGTTCATCCAAGTTCCTCACCAGCCACACGTGCCCTTTTGGATTGGAAAGGAATAAGCACGTTCACATCAGTCAGTCTGGTCAATCTTCAAGTGCTGCAATGCCCACTAGGATCTGCCTTAGTCACTAAGGGAGTCACAAGACTTATGCACCAGCACTCAAAATAAAGGACAAATCTTGGACACAACAAAGACCACAAGATTCAAACTGTACCTACTGTTGTTCTTTCTACCACCAGGTACATGTCACATCCAACTGCTTTTAGGGTTGCCATGACAGTAAATATTCCATGGCAGTTCATGAAAAGGAGGTCCATCTACACCTGAAGTCACCAGTCACAGACCACCTCTGTCCTTTCCACTATTGGCAGGACTACTAAGCTTTGCTAATTTGTTTCTCCTAGTTTAAAAGTGCCAGTATTATCTTCAGTCTACTGAAGAGTTTCTGCACCTGGAATTTCCCTGACTGCAGGCAAAACAAAAGTAGAATCTCTTTCAGAATCTCTATACCTGCATCTTCAGAGCTGCTGCAGCAGCAGCAGCCAAGCCCCAGGGACTGAGGAAATCCCCAGTCAGAGGGCTGCAAGGTCTTGTGATAAGGTCTGCGTAAGTGCAGCAGGAAGGTCTGAGTTCACTTCCTGCCAACCACTTCCTGCCAGAGTCCTCACTTCAGTAACTTACACTGACACTGGCTTCCAGCTTCACCAGTCACAGTGAAAGCCAGAACAGGCAACAGCAGCAACAGATCAGTGCCCTGTCCTGGAAGGGTCTGTGAGTATGAAGAGAGCTCCTGACCACCAGCTCCATGATGAACACAATTCCTTCCAGACATCTAGGTACTACCTCCAGACTCAAGTCTTGAAAACATCCCTTCCTCCTACACAGTCAGAAGTAAACATCTTTATCTGAGTGTAGGAATAGTAGTATTATGAACTTGTTTCAGCACCACCTCAGAAGAAACTCTTGTAGGAACCATGTGGACTAGAGACCTGCCCTGCTAATTTCACCCTTCTCAAATCAGGTATAGACACTAACTCGCCACTCAGACCTCCACAAAAGCTGTTTTCAGTCAACCTGAAAGGTAATACTTCAGAGCCCTAACATCACTCCATCTATTTCAGTCTCTCACATAAACCATTAGACAGATCAAGGTTTGCTGTGGTTCTCCTGCTGCAGTTACCATTGACTGTGTAGTTACAAAACTGCTGTGGGGCCCAAGACTGCCAATACCGTTGCTGCCGTTAAGTCTTCCACTGCTCAGAATTTTTTGCTGCCTAGGTAACAGGAATGCAGGACAGGAGGCACTCAGGGAAAGGGATGAAGGGAATAAGGGCTGGTTGGTGGTGTGTTTTTTAATATGCAAATTGGGAAGAAAATTCACAACACTTACCTGAATGGACTGATGGAATCCCAACCACACCTCATGTGGCAATTCAGTTTCAGGAATTGAAAGCAGTAGCTCAAAACAACTCCTGGAAAAATAAAAGGCAGGTAAGCAAGCTACCTGAACACACTGTTGTTACAGTCAATAACTTTTGTGGCACAATTGCTTAGCATTCAGGTAAGACATGTCAGTAACACTGAAACATGTTTGACTGCACAAATCAGTTCAAGACCAAAACCAGGCCCAGAATCAGGCGTGAGCTATATGGAAAGTGTGCTCCTTTTTATTATGCACACTCTTGCTAGGATAACATTGCAGCTACTCTTATAACCCAAGACAGTCTGTTCAATGTGGCCTAGGAATGTTGCATTACAGAATTTCTGCTCTTTCCTCTCACAAAGACATCTTAAAATCCATTCTGAACAAACTCATTTGACCCCAGCATGGTGTCTTTACCTAGAACGAGACTGAAAGCCAGCTTTGCCTAACTTTAAGTTTCAGTTTTGACATATAATATAAAATAAATATAAAACTTTATATAAA
>NW_008622663.1:0-5470 GCF_000691845.1 Merops nubicus | reverse complement strand
CTGAGGGTGCCTCAGTGCCACTGTCTGAGCCATGAAGAGATGAAACAGAAAGGAAGCCTGGACCCAGCACAATGCTACTGCAATGCCAGATTTAGAAACAGTGCAAAAAAAGTGCCCTTAGGTCAGCTAAGCTGTCATACTTACACACAGATATTGCCAGTGAAGTTTATGTGTGGACACCTGTGTGGTTTACACATCACAGCCACGACAGCAATCTGTAAGAAGCAGAGTTAGAGGAGAGAAATTACAGTAATTGCTTGTGAAGTTACAGAAATAAAGTGCATCTTGGAAGGCTGTGTACAGACACCCATCTGGGAGAGACTATTTAAAGATGTTTTCTGCTTAGTCTGCCACCTCGAGCTTTAACTCTTGGAGGAGATAACAAATAGAGCAAGAAATAGGAATCCTATTGTTTCATATTTTCACAGTTTGGAAAAACTGACAGTTTGTGATAGAGAACAAGGTGTCTAATACCAAATCTGACCAAGCACCCTGCTGAAAAAAGGCATGCTGACAGTCAGGAATCCACCAGGACCATTGAGCAGGCACCTAAAGCAGTGCAAGGGTGAGAGTGGGCCACAAAACACCACCTGGAAATGAAAATGTGGGGGGAGATGAAGAGAAACAAGCAAATACAAAGTGAAGTTAATAAAACTCTCTTGTGAGGAGCAGCTGAGGGACCTGGGGTTGTTTAGAGGAGGCTCAGGGGAGACCTGGATCTCAACAGCTCCCTGACAGGAGGCTGCAGTGAAGTGGGGGTTGGTCCCTTCTCCCAAGGAACCAGTGATGGGAGGAGAGGCAATGGGCTGAAGTTGCCCCAGGGGAGGTTTGGTTGGATCTGAGGCAGAATTTCTCTCCTGGCAGAGTGGTGAGGCCTTGGCCCAGGCTGCCCAGGGAGGTGCTGGAGTCCCCAGCCCTGGAGGGGCTCAAAAACCATGTAGATGTGGCCATTGGGGACATGGTTTAGTGGCCATGGGAGTGTTGGGTTGATGGTTGGACTTGGTGATCTTGGAGGTCTTTTCCAACCATTATGATTCTATGAAAAACAGCTTCCTCCCCCCACCCAACTGAGCCAAGCCTTTCTTCCCTGCCTGATCTCACAAACACTTCTCATCAAATTACAGGATGGTTTTAAAGTCAGAAAAATGGAACACTTCCTGGATTTGGGTTCTGGTTTTTGGTTTGTTTGTTGAGGGTTCTGTTGACTTTAGGTGTGCCATACACACAGTGGGGCAGCTACAAAACCCCACAGCTGAATGTCACCTGTGCCTCTGGGACTGTTTTCAGCTTGAAGTTCCTTTCAAAGAAACAGGTTAAATCCAACACAATACTGACTCCAGTGCTTCAAAGGGGCCTACAGGAAAGATGGGGGTGGACTGTGACAGGACAAGGGGGGATGGTTGGAAACTCCAAGAGGGAGATTGAGACTGGAGAGAAGGAAGAAATTGTTGCTGCTGAGGGTGCTGAGCCCCTGGCCCAGGCTGCCCAGAGAGGTGGTCGCTGCCCCATCCCTGGCACCATCCCAGGGGAGGTTGGGCAGGGCTCTGAGCACCCTGCTCTAGCTGCAGATGTCCCTGCTCTAAAGAAGCTCTAAGGAAGCTTTAAGGTCTTTTCCCCACCTAAAACATTCTGTGACTCTATGAGTCCATGTTTGTTCATTGAGAGGGCCTGCAGATGAAGCTGCAGTGTTTCTACAGAAATTAAAAAGGAAGATGTCCTGCTCTGAAACAAAAATCTCCACATCTCCTCTCTCTCTTTTCCCAGATGTTTCAGAAGGAAAACCCCCATGGGTAGAACACCACAGAAAAGGCAACTTGGCAGCTGGCAAAGCAGCCAGTGCATCTACATTAACCTTCCATCACCTGGTCTCTGGAAAGAACTAAAGCCCATTGACTGCCTAGAGCAGGGGAGGGGGTGTTCAGAAGGGAATGGTGCATGTGCTTACCCCACTAGCAGTCCTGATGGGCTTGGCCTTCAGCCTGGGAACCAGCACCCTGCGGTACTGGGGCGGGACGGCGGCGATGATGTCCACCAGCCGGGGCTGTGCTGCCAGCCCATACCTGGCTGACGTCCTGGTCTTCAGCCTGAAAGCAGAAATCCTTCAAATACCTCAAAAACAGAGATCTCTGGAAGTTCTCCCAGTTTTATTTTCCAGGTAGCTGAGGTAAAAATCATTGGGTGGTTTTGGAACAGCTGCGTTGTCACAGGATCGTGGGATGGGCTCGGATAGGTTGAGTTGGGTTGGGTTGGGACCTTCAAGATCATCTAGTTGCGCGTCGGGGACCTTAAAGACCATCTAGTCCCCCCCCCCTGCCATGGGGCAGGGACACCTCCCCCTAGATCAGGTTGAACTGTGTACTAAGATGCTAAAAATAAACCCCAAATAAGAGTTGAATGTCAAGGTTTTTAGTTTCTCTGTATCTGCCTTCTAAATAGAGTTGCATCAAAACGTTGTGAAAGCTGCCCCCAGACTCTGGCTTACCCACTTCCAGAGATTCAATTATTTTATGTGATTAATCCCTACAAACTGGAACCCAGGAGGTTCTGTCTGAGCAGGAGGAGAAACTTCTCTGCTGGGAGGGTGGCAGAGCCTGGCCCAGGCTGCCCAGAGAGGCTGTGGAGTCTCCTGCTCTGGAGAGATTTCAAATCTGCCTGGATGTGATCCTGGGGAGCCCAGAACTGGACACTACTCCAGCTGTGGCCTCACCAGGGCAGAGCAGAGGCACAGACACACTGAGACTCTAGCTGAGCTCATTTCTGAGACATTCCCACCAGTTATTTCCAGCATCAGCAAAAGGTTTGCAGTTATATCACCTAAATGATATGGAAACAGTGGGACAAGTTCAGGTTTTATTATCCCTTCTTACCAAAAGTCAGTGGCAGCCTGGGCTGCCCCCCCAGCAGCGTGGGCACAGGGCAGGGAGGGGATCCTGCCCCTCTGCCAGCTCTGGGAGACCCCCCTGCAGTGCTGGGGCAGCTCTGGAGTCCTCAGCACAGCAGAGCCAGGGACCTGCTGGAGCGGGGCCAGAGGAGCCCCAGCAATGCCCCGAGGGGGGAACCCCTCTGCTGGGAGCCCAGCAGGAGAGAGTTGGGCTGGGGCAGCCCCAGAGGAGAAGGCTCCAGCTGGGGAGACCTGCTGGGGGCTGCCAGGACTGCCAGGGGCCTGCCAGAAACCTGGGGGGGGACTTTGGAGCAGGAACTGTTGGGACAGGACAAGGGGGGATGGTTGGAAACCCCAAGAGGGAGATTTAGACCTCTGAAGGCCCATTCACCAAAACCAGATTCCAATCTCTCCTCCCCCTGAGGGAACTGACTTTGGAACTCCTGAAGGACAAACACAATAAAGGCAGGGACAAGTTTTTTAAGAGTTTTCCACCAATACAACTCATTTTTTGCTTGGCATGGCCAGTGGAGCAGCAAATCACCACAGATTTCACAAATCTTGGTGCTTTTATTATCAGATAACTGTAAAAGAAATGACAGTAGCCTGCAAAACTAAAACATTTTAAAAGAAAGCCTGAAGGTGCCTGTGCAGGACACGTTCATCCCTGGGGAACCAGCTGTTCAGGGGCACCCCAAAGTGACTTACTTGTTCAGGTTTACATCTTTTCCCTGCTCATGAGCCTCAATTAATTGCTTTATGATGTCTCCTATCGTCATCATCATCAGCTCAGCATGGCTGAGGTCTCCTGAAATGAGAAAAGAAGAAGAAACTACAATCAGGGCTTTGGAACTGCCTGGGACAGCCCAGCCCCCCCAACTCTGCAGCTCAGGTTTAGTATTTCCTGCAAGTGTTGCCTGCAGAGGGAATTCTGTCCCTGAATTACACCCTTGATTTGTAGAATTCCCCTAAATAGGTGACAGGCACCACATACTGCTGAGTTTCTTCTACTCCTAGCACAAACTGCCCCTTCTTAGGTCAGAGGAATCAGCACAGCAGTGAGAAGTCAAGTCCTTGGAAGTTTAAGACAGTTGGTAGGAGGGTCTGATGCTGGCAGGGGAGGTGGGAAGGGAGGGAACAGCTTCAGGAGGAGGACAGTGGGGTGAGCACGTGAAGGGAACAGCTCTGTGAACTTCCCTCCTTGTCACAGAGAGGGCACAGTGCACCAGGAGGGATCTGAGCAAAGTGCTGGACCTCTCCCTGGGTCACAACAACCCCCTGCAGAGCCCCAGGCTGGGGCAGAGGGGCTGGAAAGTGCCCCAGGGAAAGGACCTGGGGGGTTGGTGGACAGGGGCTGGAGAGGAGGCAGCGTGTGCCCAGGGGGCCAAGGAGGCCACCAGCATCCTGGCTTGGGTCAGCACTGGTGTGGCCAGCAGGAGCAGGGCAGGGATCATCCCCCTGCACTCAGCACTGGGGAGGCTGCACCTCAAATCCTGGGGTCAGTTTTGGGCCCCTCACCCCAAGAAGGAGCTTGAGGGGCTGGAGCGTGGCCAGAGAAGGGCAACGGAGCTGCTGGGGAAGGGTCTAGAGGCCAAGTGTGGGGAGGAGCAGCTGAGGGAGCTGGGGGTGCTGAGCCTGGAGCAAAGGAGGCGCAGGGGAGACCTTCTGGCTCTGCACAGCTCCTGACAGGAGCCTGGAGCCAGGGGGGGGGGCGGGCTCTGCTCCCAAGGAACCAGCAATAGGATGAGAGGCAATGGGCTGAAGTTGCCCCAGGGGAGGTTTGATTGGATCTGAGGCAGAATTTCTCTCCTGGCAGAGTGGTGAGGCCTTGGCCCAGGCTGCCCAGGGAGGTGCTGGAGTCCCCAGCCCTGGAGGGGCTCAAAAAACATGTGGATGTGGCCCCTGGGGTCATGGTTTAGTGGCCATGGGGGTGTTGGGTTGATGGTTGGATTTTATGACCTCAGGTGTTTTCCAGCCCTGCCCATTCTATAACACTTCCCCACTGTGCCCCACAGGCCCCCCCACAGTGCAGAGAGGCTCAGCACCATGCAGCCAGCACACATCACTCAGTTCTTCCACAGCAGCTTTGGGAGAAGATGGGTATTGCTGTGAGGAGACCCCTCCACCCTTCCTAACAACAACGTGCTCCCAGTCCAGCTCGTGCAGCCCTGCCTGGGCCACCAAACTCCTGAGAAGCCCACGGGGAGGGGCACAGCCTGCTGCAAACCTCTCCTAGCAGGCTGTGCTCCTCACAGCCACGCTGCTATCTGGCAGCATTTACACTCCAGAAGTCCCACAGCCATGCCCCCATCTGCTCTCACAGCTCTGTGGGGCAGATGAAGCTGCTGCAAGCCCCGTGCTGCCCTCCACCATCTTTGCTGCCCCATAGCCTGTCCCCAGTCTTTTCCCTGCTCTGCCATGAGGGCAGAGCCCAGCAGCACCCAGCACCTCACCCTGTGTGTGACAGTCAGGGAACCAGCAGGACAAACCCCTCAGCACCCACAGGGCTGCAAAGGACTCGGCCCCCCCAGTGCCAGCACCCAAGGGAACAGTGGGGAGAGAGAACAGGCAGATCCCAGAGAGGGGCCA
>NW_008622662.1:0-25107 GCF_000691845.1 Merops nubicus | reverse complement strand
AAAAAAAAAAAAAAGTATAGTGCTGTCCACTTCCTTGGAGGTTTCTAGAAAACGGTTTGACAAACAAATGTTGAAATTGAACTCATATTCCTGGGAAATAAATTACATTGCCTCTAGAGGGATCTTCAAACCTTAGATTTCCTACAGCACACATGTAATTTTTTCCTTTTCTTTCTATATAGTGTCATATACAAGCATTTCAAGTTCTGCTTTTCTGGTGCAAGGAAAGATACCCACAGGAGTCTCTACTATAAATAGAGAACTGGAGCATTATTCCCTTCTCAGGAGGCTGCAGTTTATAAACATATATGTGTGCTGAATTTAACTATGCAGTAAGATTGTCCCATCACCTACAGCTCAGGAAATACTACAGTTGTTTTTTTTTTTTTTTTTTGTTTTTTTTTTTTTTTTTTTTTTTTTTTTTTTTTTTTGTTTGTTTGTTTTTTTTGTTTCCAGATTTTAGAGACTACTACTACAGTCAATCGTAAGCATAGATTTTTCAAAGAGTGACACAGAGGAGGATAAAATCCTTATGAAATATTTCCTGTGAGATTTCAATTTTGTGTACTTCAGCTAGAGATCAGTTTATTGAAAGGAGAATCCATCCAGCTGGTCTCCAAAGACACATCAGCATCTGGAGACTGCAATGAGAGGCAGCAAGTGAGAAACAAGAGGAAAAAAAAGGAAAGAATGATTTTTTTTTTTTTTTTTTTAATAAATCAGCAACTTCCAACACCTCTGTGGTCTTCTTTTTAGGAGTTTAACATGTGATCATGTTAAACTTTCACTAGCCTTTCTCATAGACTGTTTGTGTGTTATATCCAAGGAAGATAACAGCAGATGACTTCATAAAAGCCATTACTGGTTTCATTCAAAGAACATCTAGTCTGTGCTTCATTGCAAGGCAGGCAGAAGGAGGAGGTCAGGGACTTCTCTCTCTTGGTTTCCTAACCATTCAGTTGCAGCAAGCTATCAGCAGCCCTGGAGAATGTAGAAACCCCGACTGCACTTCTAAAGTGCAGAGAAAATAGTTTTCTAGAAAAATTCTGTGCATGAGGAGACCAAGAGAAGCACTGAGTGAGTTCTCTCTGAGGCCAGTTAAGTGCCTCAGCAACAGGATTAGCCAGGCTCCTATGCAGCCATCTGTGTTCGCTATGCTAACACTCACACCTATAGAAGGTAATGTATTTTTAATTTTAAAACAGAAGTTGTGAGTCTGATCAACAGCACAATTTTTGTGCTGAAAGGGAAGACTCTAATGTGAGCTAAATAATAGATGTTAATAAATGATGAAAACAAAATCTTGCTATTTCAATCAACAGTCACAACAGGCACATCTCTATTTTCACAGCAATAATAGGCTTTCATGGTGCTATAAGTGGTTTGCCTCAAAGAGCTGATTGCATATTTTAAGAATAGGGAGGTCAGACCTGCACAGAGCGACTGAATGGCAAGCCTGAGTCAGAAATTGAATGGTAAGCCTCAATCAGAAATGGTTTTCCTTGAAAAGGAGGACTCTTTGACTGCAAGTCCAATTCAGTGTTGAGGAGAATCTAAATGATTGTGGCAACTTGCGTTATTTCTCAGGGAAATTATAAAAAAGACCCAGAACTTGCTTGATCAGAGTGCACCAAACTGGGAGGTAGTTGTCTGCAGACTAGGCATGGAACAGCTCCTACATAAACAACAACTCTCCAGTCAAAATGCAAGTAGCAGAAACCATACATATTAAGCAAACAACATATGTTTCTAACTAGGTGTTGGCACTCGAAAGTAAAAATAAAACTCTTTCACATATTTCTACAAGGATGTTTCTATCAAGATACCCTTTTAAACTGAAAGATGTGTTTCTTTTCATACTGCTTCTGCATTCAGATAGGCAGAAGAGAAGTTGGGGAACAGCACAAGGATTTACAGGACTTGGCAGGTTGGTTGAGTGAGGCATAGGGATTATGACTTTTGCTCTTGACACTAATACCGTTTTGTTAAACTATTTTAGTTATTTCATATGTCTTTCCACATCTTTAGCACCTGCTATGCCTTTACATATTTATGTGGTGAACTGTTGAGAACATCATCCACTAACCACAGATTCTCTCTGTCTTGTTTTGTGTATGTTTGGAACCTGCTGATGCACCCATGACAAAAGTTCTGTTAGTTCAACCAGTCCAGCTAAGTGCACTGAATTACAAATTACAGCCAAACCTTCCCCAGGAATACAAAGCACAGATGCTAATTCATTCAATTTCTTGTCTTTGAAGGATATTTTAAGGTGCTAGGATGGCAGCCAAAGTGGTGCTTATACAGTTAATTAGATACCACCTGCAGAAAGCAGTAATTCTTGAACTTAGGCCCTTAAAGGACTTTTGGGAACGAGCTCTCTACCTGCTATTAAAATATTAAATGGCTTTGTTCAAGCCAAAATTGGATGGGCTATTAGTAAAAGTGTTTCCTGCATTATTTTGCCACAAAAATTGCATTTGTTTTTTTTTTTTTTTTTTTTTTTTTCTGGAATACATTTAGTAAGTTCTTCTCATAATTGAGACATTTTAAATGGAAAGATGGAGCCAAAAGCCCAGAAATGTATCTCTGCTTGGCATTGCATCCTTTCCCCAGAGCTTACAATGTATTACAGAGGCTCCTGGGATCTCTCTGCATAGACAGAGCTGTTGACTGGAAGCTGGCATTTATTGACCCTTCCTTTTAATTATGAATAGTGTGATGTTCAGACACAGATAACTTTAGCACACAGCACGACCCAGCTTCATCTCCTTCTAGGGAGGGAAAGATACAAGCACTCCCTCATCCCCAGCAATCACCCTAAAAGGGCAGTAGCACTTTACTTTTTCCCAGGGGCTAACTAGTGGGGAACCAAGTTTCAGTCTGAAGGGGCAGTTGCTTAGAGAGGAGCAGCTACAGCATAACGTTAACCTTAAGGCTCTCTGGGTTAATCCTTGCCAAGGTAGGCAGCCAAACTACCCATGGCCAAACTGACCTGTATGTGAATAACATGTCGCCACTGTCTTGATGCACTAACAGACCAGTGAGTGCATTGTCCAAGGACTCTGTGGGGCTGGTCCAGCACCCTGAGGGGTGGCACTCCTTCCAGGGATCAGGAACAGCAGCCAAGAGAAACCGTGGGAGCTGGATAATTAACCCCACCAGGCACGTTGCTACATACGAAATGTGTTTTCTTGACCCAACTTGCCTATGTTTGCATGTTATTTGTGAATACCCATCATTCCCTTTCTGCTGCTGCGGTACGGGCACTGCTGAGGCTTCCTGCCCCTCTGCTGGACACTTAGCCTCGCCAGTCCCTGTGCGGCGGCTGGCAGCCTGGTGTAAGCATGGAGGTGTCCAGCAACCCCTCCTAAATACCAGGTGACAGAAGTCAAGGATGATACCGGCCTAACATGGATCGTTGTGCTTCTGCATGGCATCTGGCACCATACATGACTGGTACCTCAGGGCACCTCCTACACTGTCACCCCGTGTCTATGTGAAGTCCTAGTGGACACTTCCCTGTGCCACTCACAGTGCAAGGACTCAGATCCCAGACTGGGTCACAAGTCTTTATTTATAGAGGCAAGAGTGTAAAATGAATGTTGCAGTTTACCTCCCCTCATTTCTTTGTACTTAAAATTCAGGTAATAAAACCAAGATTCACTTTTCTGACTCCTGAGGCCAGGACACTGGTTTTGGGTGAAAATTCACTGGTTTTGCCTTGCTTTGCTGTTGTTAGCAGACTGATTTCAGTCAACAACAGGAGTGAGAGCAACAGGATCACCTCCTCTTCCTCAGAGCGGATAAGCCCTAGACATTACACTGGTACTATATTCACTGCAGCCCATTCTTTCTAGGCCTCTTCTTCAATCTGTAAAATTCTTTCAGCATATATCTGAGAAGTAATGGATATGCCAGCACTGTATCAACATCAGAATAATTAGCTTATCCTAAGCCACCTGTGACAACCAAAGATCACACAGGTGGTGCAATGTATGGTGAGAGAAAAAGGTGCAAAAATTACTTATCATCCCCCCTCTATGTATATTTCAGCTTTACAGGATTACATGCTAATTATTTCATATATGGATAGCTTTTTCTAAAAGAGTATTTGGAAGTATTTATCTGAGTGATGCACACTAAGCTAATTTGGTATAAATGGAGGTGCAAGAGTTCTTCGGACTGTCTGTAAACATATAAAACCAGCTTGCTTACACCTAGAGACTGTTCATTATAAGCATGTGTCTTTTTATGTTTGCAAATGGAAAAATCAATGGAACCCTAATATTTGTAGGAACAAATGTTCAACGCGTATGTTAAAGTGAAGTTTAGCTTACCATTTCAAAAGGGGTAAAATGGTGAGGAGACAGCAATTAAGAGTCCATGCAGTGTCCCAGAGCAACTCCTTAACCTTCCTGCCTTGTTTCCAGAAACTGATGTAGTGAATGGTTTGAATGATAGAAGGGAAGAGGTTGGTCTTTCCAGAGGTCTGCTTAGATAAGCCCCCTCCACATGTCCTCTGTGTATATGGAAAACTCTAAGGAGATATCCAGAGGGACTCCTGGTGCTTTTTCTTGTCATGCTCATGGACAGCATGACACACCTGTCTTACCCACAGCTTAACTTTGGATATGGTATTTCATTCTGTGAGTAGACTGAAGGCAGCATGGTGCAGTTGCAGGAGTGGGAAAATGTTGTTCTCTTGTTTGCACACACAGTGGTCTCAGAAACTGCAATTACAGGTATGGCAGATGGCTGCTTTCTCAGTAGTTTGTGCTAAGCACTGAAGAACAGTCGTATGAGGTGGTTTCAGTAGATTATCAGGGCTCTGGAAAGCAGAAATTTCCATGCTTACTGTCAACAGACACTCCATCTTGCCTTGGATTTTCATTGCAACAGCTATCACTGCTGTAAGCTGTGAGGAAAAGTGCACGGGCTTCACACCATGACAGTCTCACATAATCTGCCTAGAACAAGGCTGATTCTAACTACTTACAGTGGGATTGGTTTAAATCTTTAAGCATGGCATTTAGTATCGCTGTGATCTCACCACTCTATCACAGTCATTAGCTGGAACAACTACAGATGATAAAATTACATATAATTTACCTCTACTGGCAATGTTCAGTGCCAGTAATGACTTCTTTATGCTGTTCTTCATCCAAACATTTTGAAATTTGCTAACTGCCACTCTTGAAGAAAAATTAATCATACATATATATATTTTTTATGGGTATGAATTTATCTATACGGAGAACAACAAACGCTCTGTATAGAATGTCTTGAAAAGAAAACTTTAAAAACTGTTTCAGAAAGATGAAGACATCATCTTTTAAAATGGTGACAAATGATGTTATGTGTTTCAAAGTACCCTTTCTTCAGATTTTCATGTTCTTTCACCATGGGAGCCCTTTTGAAAGATCTGCAGGACATTCAGGGTTCATGGTGTCACAAAAAGCTTCCTTCAATAGGCATCTGAATCCAGTCTGAGGACATCTTTCTGATACTGTTTGACAGGTTTTCCAAGCAGGGAAAATGTGTCTGAATGTTAACTAGGACGCTGTTTTGCTGTGTAGTCATTGGGCTAGAGCAGTGGTGGAGGACATCCACTCCTAGACATCTCTTCCCAGCCAAAAGAGAGAGAGATGACTCAAAATCAGAGCCTGTGCAAGATGCCCTGAAGATCTTCCACACTCTGCATGGCCCATACATGGCTTAACTCATCTAAACATGTCACTCCCCAAGTCATGTTTTTGAGCTAGTATTCATTTCTTCATATTCAGTGCTGGCATTGATGCTTATTCCAAACAAGAATTGTTCATGCCTAAAAGCTGTAAACTTCAGATACCTTGTGTCAGTGACATTGAATCAAGAACAACTTGAAAAGGACAATTGTCTTTTCTTCCAGTCAGGGAACTGCAGAAGATATTGTACTCCTTAGTCACAAAGAGGTTTTAAGTTGCCAGAAAAAGACCAAATTTTGAAGATCTTTGAAAAATTCTGGGGCAAAAGATGAATTATCAGATAAACAATGTCACTGCAGAGGTAATATAATGCAGTAAAAATGAAATAGCCTTTATAGGGACTGACAGTGTATTTTTTAAAAGCTTTTTTTTAAAGACCAAAAAGAACACTGGGAAGACATAGAAAACTGAGGCATTTGTGAGACAGCTCCAAAGAGAGATGTAACAGCTAGCCATTACTACTGTGGCCAGAAAACAAAAATAGACTTTCTAAAAAGCTTTCCTTCTATTACCAGGGAAAATCCAGAATGAATTCAGTTGCTTTCAAGGGAAAAGACTGCCATGTAACTCTGGCAGCTCTTGGGAAGCAAATTCTCTGTGTGGAAAGGCGTGTTCACAACTGCTCTCCCTGGAAACAGAGCTGTAGATAGAGGAATTTTCACAGCACTGAGAGTGTGAACACCAGTTAGTCCACTGATTACACATCCATAGGGAAGCCTCATTGGTTGGTTAGCAGTGAAACAGATAAGGAGAAGCACTACCACAAGGGTGCATGAATACAGCAACTGAAGTCCTACCGTAAGCAATGCCACTGCTGTCAGAAGAAGGAGAAGCCCCATAAAGGGTATGGTGAACAGTGGATGTCAGTGATTGTTGAAGCTCTTTGAACTGCAAGATCTATGAGATCCAGAAGAAGGAACAACAGAGTGGAGCCAGTCTTTGGAAAGAGTCTTGGAAGGACTGGCCTAGAGAACTGCAGGTAGTAAAATAGTTTCCAGCTCATACTGAGGTGATCTTGCAGGAGGGGGAGTAAAATTATCCAACAAGGGAGGATGGAAATCATCAACCATGAAACAAAGAACAAGGGAACACTGGCCTTTCTTACTGGGCCCCACCCTGTGATGTTCGAGAGATGAAAAGAAATGCATCTCATCCTGTCTGCAGATAGATGACAGATGGCTGTCTGCCTCTGATTTAAATACAACTGCAGGCCTTCAGCATACTGAACACAGCTTTTCTCCTCACAGCTTAGGTTACCCTATCCCTGCTAAGACACCGGGTGCCAGCAGCCCCTGCTGGAGAGGAGGCAAGCAGCAGCACAGGTGAGGGATGGAGATTCACATGAGAGGCCGGCATTGGCAGGCTGACATCAAGTCCTGCTGTGAAACTGTAGTCTGCACCTCACTGAGCAGTTATGACTCCTAGTGTGCATTTCTTGGAGCAGAGATGAAGCATCCTGCCAGCGTGATGTTCAGCAGCAGCAGTTTCTGGGCAACTAGAAATCAGGCTGTGAGCATCATGGTATCCCACAGCACTGTGTCTCTTCTGTCATGTAGCAGATAGTTATGTTTACTCTCTGTACCAGCTTGCTCTCCAGCCCTATTCCCTGGAGATCTTAGCACCTTCTCTGACTCTGTTCCTTTACCAGGAGCAATGTAAAGTTGTGGCTTTCCTTTTTCCAGTGAAGTTTGCTCCTTCAAATACCCCAAAGTGCTTATGGCTTGTGAAACCCTCACCAAGGGGTAGGAAGTTTGATGTTGTCTTTTAGCTTAGGAGGAAGCACTAAATACAGCAAGGTTCGGAAGCACTTGTCTCAGGTGATGGGAAGCAGAAATCCTGTAAAGCAACCCTAATTTAGTCCTTTCGGCTTGCTACATTTACTTAAGAACCACTTCTGCAAGAAGGTTGCTGTGGGAATTGACTGTTTATTTGAAATTTATGAATATGCTGAAGCCAGTGAGCTAAGATCCCTGAGAAAGAACTGCTTGCTTTTGCTAAGAACACAGTATAATAACATTACACGGTGTTTTACTCAGTGTCAAGTTTTACTGCTTGAATGTCTCTTTCACTTCTCCCGATTAATCAATAGTGGTGTTCACTGAGGATCCTTAGAAATCCCTGCTCAGCTCCAAAGAGTGGTAATGTTAGTGAAATCAATGAGACACAAGTTTTGTATGATCCCATGGTCTTCACATGGGATTCATGACCATACCAGTTTAAGTTCATGTCCTGTCCAGACCTCATAAGCTCAAGCTAGGGTGAAGTTGTATTTTAGCAGATGTATTAGTTCTTAAAATTTCCTGTGTCTGTCTACTCATATTCAAATATTATACCCACAGCTAGGGTACGCATTTGGCAGAGGCAGTGAACTGCTGGACAAGACTTTCTGTGCTTTAAGGAACTCCCTTAAGGAATAAGTCACATCTTCAGACAGCTTAAACCCGTCCCATTCCCCAGAAGTCTGCTTGACTACTTGCTTGAATGTAGTCCAAGGCCCATGCTGGTGTTGCTGGCCATGGAACAGATCTGCTTCTTGTGCCACAGGGCAGCACCTGTGAAGTGAGTGGATCTGTGTCAATTTACACCAGCTGAGCACATGGCCCAGAGAACTCTCTTCCCATAGCACAGGAAAACTTAGCTTGGTAAGCCAGAGACCATGGGACTTGTGACATCTAGAATACGCTCTCGCTAAGTTTATTCCCCTCTCTTTACAACTTGAGGTATGTATCTTAAAAAGATGATAGCTCTGAAGCTTTGTTACAGGATCATCAGCCTGCTCTTTCTCATTATCAGCCCTTTGTGAAAAAGGGGAATTTCCCAAAATGTTTTAATCTCTGGGAAGCGCATACAGAATTTGCTAGGTTTTTTATCTCCTTTTGTCTCCCTAATCCCGCTGCAAATAAAGCTGCCTAGCAGACTGTCACTGGCCATAGGCATGAGCAGGACTCCATTTGCCAAGATGGGCTTTGGGGCATGTGTGGTCCAACAGCTATAGGCAGGTGAGGCAGTAACCTCACTGTGCACTACACACTGTTTTGTAGATCAAAAAGTAACTTTCCTTCATACACTGTCGGTATGACCTGTTCAAAGCTTCTGTCTTTTCACAATATGACAGCAAATGTGTCCAGAGTCAAAAGCAAGGAGAATGGAGTGGCTGGTCTAATGCAGTCCAGTAGAACTCTTGTGCCCCTGGATCTGAGCAGCATGAGGTGGACAGAAAATCCTACCTACATCCCTGGTCTGAGTGAGAAGCTGCTTTTGAACTTCCCATTGCAGATGGGGATGTAGATGAGGACTTTTAGCTATGTAGAAAATGTCCCCTCTTCACTTGATTTCTTTCCCCTCACTCTTTGTTTTTCTCCTTGACTCAATGCATGATCAATATTTAATTTCCCTCCTTATTACACTCTACACTGCAGCTCTGGCTTTGTTACCTTTGTTCCTATGTATTAATCCTGGCCAAAAGTGAGAGGATATTTTGTGAAAGGCATTTTTGAAGTCCACTCTGCCATTTCCCCCTCTTCCTCCCTTGAAGGTTTTGAAAAGTTCTACTTCTCTCTAAATAGCCACCCTTCCTGCACTTCAGTAAGCTGGGCTGTTTTTTCCCACAGCAAAGCCCAGGCAGTTAATCACAATGGTGGGAACTGGCTCAACAAAAGCACTGACTTCAGTTTATGTCAATTGTAGATACAGTCTGATAAAACTAAGTGCTTCCCAGATGAAAGGAGCAGTGGATAGAAACATTTGTCTGACATAAGCCAGGCAGCTATCTGCGTGTTGGGCTAATCATCTGGAGTGCTGCTGGATGATCATTATTTATAAGAACAGCACAACACTGTGACAAAAGGGTAGACTGTCAGAGCTTGTACCTTTCCAGGTGGCCTTCTGAGTGTCAGACTGCCTTCTGCTCTGACAAAGTATCCTACTGTCTAAAGATGGCGCTGACTCACTTTTTTTCCAGTTCTAAGAAACAACAGTGACAGGTGAAGACTTTTTTCCTGCCCACTTCTTGCTACCTCTTTGGCCCTTACTATAGATGGTTTCATTAGCAGTGCTCTTCAATTATGCCTTCATAAACATGTGTGCTGATACAATTGTGTTCATCCTTCCACGCCATCACACACAGCCTATTTGCACACTGGGGTTTCAGGGAGCTCTCTCATCTCCACCAGGAGTTTTTCCAGGGCTTATATGTGGATGAACTGAGCTGTGAGGAGTTTATTTTGCAAAAACTTAAAGGAGTTCAGTTATTCTTCTTTTAGGCTTTTAATGGCCCTTTTGAATCAACACAGTGAATTAACTATGCAGCTAAACCCCACATAATTCTTTGTCTGCTCTGAAATATTTAAAGTTTATTTAACAAGGACAAATTTATATTAGCAATATGGAATAATGCAAGGGAATCCAAAATATTACATGGTATTTTGGTCTCCAGGAGGTACAAATCAGAAGGCAGGCCAATTTCCACCAGCTGAACTATTTGCTTTGTTGAATGTCTCCTTGTAACAGGCTGAGCTGAAGGCTCAGAAGCACAAATTGATGACATTCAGAAAATAATAAGGGGAATGAAAAAGCTAACTAGAGAGAAAAGGCTTAGGAAAAATAATTCTGGAACACTGGGAAGGAGCTAAAGTAGAGAAAGTGGCAGTACTTCCTAAGTGGTACAAGAGAAGGGGAGGGGATAGGAGTACTAGAGACAGTATGCTGCATGACCTACTGTTGATGGAACCGCAGACTTCACCATCCACTTTCATAGCTTTGTCTTGGCTTCCATGAGCTAATGGTGTGGATCTTACCTTCTCAAAGCACACCGCAAACATGGAGAAAGGTTTGGGGACACAAGTCTCCATCCTCTTTGCTCCCTACAATCTAACCATGAGGAATGGGAAGGCAATTGTGAAATGTCTGATCCACCAGAAACATCTCAAAGGCATAGGCCAAACAGAGGAGACACAAACAAAAACTTCCTTGTCACCTTTCTCAACAGGAAACCTCCTCTCAGCTTCTGCTTTTCCTAACTTTGGTATCATCTTCATCTTCTAGTTGTCACACTCCCTTCAAACCTGTCTTTCTTCACTCATTTCATTCTAATCAATCACTCATGCTGCTGAAGGGCTTGCTTGTCAGTTCACCTCTTATATCTGCTATTCCAATTTTTATAACAATTTGGGAGTAGCGTAAAAAAATTATATATGATGAGAATTTGAAAATCTTAAAGCTGAAAAAGATAAGAAAAACAAAGAAAGGAGATAATAATATGGCATATAACAATGAATCATATTTCAGGCTGCACATGCTGTCACCCTTCTCCTTCCAGACCAGACAAAGAAGGTCCACTGGAGCACCTTTATAATTGCTTATGTGAGACGGAGCCTGTAGTACTCAGTGCTGAATTAGCATGCATTCGTTTCTGTTGGAGGGAGGTGTCAAAATCCTTTAAGTCAATTTTCTTTTTTTCTCTTTTGTTTCATGGGCTTCTCACTTTCCAGTAGAACTTAACATTTTATGAAATTTCACACATTTCAGCCAGTGTGTAGCTAACTTAAACCTCTTGATGATATAAATACTCAGTGACTACTCTTAATTGAAAACATCATAAAGAGATGTTATACCCTAGTATTTTGGCATTTGATTCATGACTTCCAAATAAACAGCTGAGATTGCTCTTCTGAAATTCCTTGAGTTGCCTCAAAGGCTGTTTCAGTCACAGGTTGTCTTCAGGATGCAGGAAAGGACAATATTTCTTCTTCATTGAGATACTGTGGCTGAAAGTTAACATTCAGGAAAACGTGTGAACTGTGAATTCAAGCATGAATCTCCCATCACTAGATCACCAAAATAATTGCTCAGCTGTCAGGTTAGAGCCAGAATTGTCATCTCCACTAATGGTTTTCATAGGTAGCCATTCTCTTCACTTATGCAGTAAAGTGCTGATGAAACTGACCTTTGGGCTGTGACAAGTGTCCGTTTATTTCCCCTGTTGCCAGGTTCAGCATCTGACAGCTCATTTTCAGCCACAAAGTGGTCATGGTTTTTCAGTGTGTCAGGATCTTCTCTTACTTGAACAACACAGAGTTTGAGGATGTTGTTGAAGGCCTCAGTTCTGATATGTCTGCTGAAAGCTGTTGTGTTCATTCCAGACCATTTCCACCTGCATTTCCAGGTGACACACTGTTTTTAGAGTCTCTGAGGAAATAAAACCAAACCACCCTGATCTAAAACTTTCTGATTGCACTTGATGATAAAGGTATTTTTCTGCCCAGCATCCTCTGCTCCTCAATAAGAATCAACTGACTTCACTTTTTTGCTCCTTTTTTCATTGACGAAAGATAAAATGCATGTATGTCTTCAGTGTGCTTTAATTAAGCAGGCATTTACAAAATAGCGTCTAAACCAGTAAATCTTAATAATTAATATGTATGTGTAGCACCAACATATTGAAGCCTTCTCTAACTCACTCACTCTAACTCACTAGTTACACTAGCTGTGGAAATCCTGGACTCTTTTGTATTGTCTTTCTGTAGGAAGCAATGCACTGACAATATCATATTTTTAATGTCTTCAGCTGTGTCTTCAATTCCAAAGCATCTAATAAAGTTTTGTGACTACCTTGTATTTCAGTGTAATTCTTCCTGTGCTTCTCATTGAATGGAGCAAGAAACTTTGAACAGCTGCAGCCTTCATAATTGGGCTGACTTATTCTGAAAGACATGCTTTAGCATTCACAACAATAAATGAATGGATGACTTTCCAATTGTTACATTTCTGACTTATATATTAAACGTCAGAAGTTTTGTCTTTGAAGTAAGAGTTGTTTGATTTAGGATCAACTTAAGAAAGATTGGATCTTAAGAAAGATTGTCTGGTTTCATTCATTTGTTGTTTATGTCTTTGTAAGAAAACACATGATGATATCATTGATGACCCAGTCCCAGTGAACTTTTCTGTATGCCACACGTGTTGTGGCTTTGTGCTTTCCTTTGAATTTATGCAGCACAGACCCAAGGACATACTTTTGATATTTGCTGATAACTGGAAATTTAAAGTAATTTTTCTGGCCTATTTTGTCAGCATAGATTGCTAAACTTTGTCATCAAATGAGCCTGAAACATCTCACAGTCCTGAGTTTGGGTTTCATGCCCCTGCTTTTAGCGCTGAATTGTAAACACCAGAAACACAAGGGGAAAATCAAAGTTTTAAATGTAATTTCTTTTGAAAAGAGGTAGATGTGACCAGTAGTATTGGGATTACTTTAGAAAAGTAAGAGGTCAGCACAATAGCAGTGTAGGTAGGAATGTGTTACCAGCTGCCAAACCATCACTGGTGATGGCCAAAGAAGTGTTGTATGGCTTTGGGTGTCCAAGCATAGCTGATTCAGCACTTTATGATCCTAAAGACATTGAAGACGGCTCTGTTATGCAAAGTGGGAAGATAACCAAGGAAGGGCAAGAAGATGTGGGTATCTTATCAACAGTGTCTTTCACTGAATTTGTTACTGTTTGACCTCTCCTACCTTGACAAAGAAGCATTTTGAATAACAAAGATTTTCAGGAGCATGAGGTACTGTGAGATGAAGTACCAGCCATGGCTTCTCTTAAAACAGGGGTGAGGCTTCCATCTATTTTGGGCAGTAAGCATATGGATATGAGATACAACATCTCCTGCAGTTTGGGCTGTTCATTTGTTGTCACAAAGCTGAACTTGTGGTTTCTAAAAATTTTTCATGTGCTGTTAAGGATCCTCAGAGTCTTACAGCCTATTGTAGTTTTAAATCTCTATTTGTGTGAAGAAATTGTGTGAAGCAAAATTACAGGACTAGGGGGAATAGGGCAAAGCTGGAAGTGGGCAGACTCAGGCTGGATGTGAGGAAGAAGTTCTTCACCATGAGTTCTTCAACATGAGGAAGTTCTTCACCATGAGAGTCGTGAGACCCTGGAATGGGTTGCCCAGGGAGGTGGTTGAGGCCCCATCCCTGGGGGTCTTTAAGACCAGGCTGGATGAGGCTCTAGACAGACTGGTCTAGCGTGAGTTGTCCCTGCTCATGGCAGAGGGGTTGGAACTGGGGGATCCTTGTGGTCCCTTCCAACCCTGACAGATTCTGATCTGTTTTAGCAGAGGACTTTAGAGCCCTAATGGCTCGGTGGTTGGACTTGATGATCTTGAAGGTCCCTTCCAACCTAAAGGATTCTACAATTCTATGATTCTATTTGAGTGACCCGTGTTGGCTCATGTCTGCTATTAGTGCTCTGTGTCAGTGGAGGTGCATCTAGCGCAGCTTAGGCCTAGTCCTTGGTGCTCCAGATGAGGCACAGATTTCCCCGCAGGGTAGGTTACTCCTTTATGTTTCTGCACTGCCTTTCCTATGAAGTGTCTGTGCTGACCACTCTGGGAGATGCTATGTTTGTCTGGAATGAATATGAATCTGAAGGTCTGACCTCATCTGTGCTCTGTTCTTCCTCTTGCAGTGGCTTCCCCAAACATCAGTGCCCTCTGCTACAGTGTGTGAGGTCACTACTGTCTTTTTATCAACTGAAGTACCACCACAGCTAAGATGCCTCCCATAATGCCTCCTGACTTGCTCAGCAGCATCATCTTTCCCTCCCTGAACAGTTCCTCAGCTGTGCTAGGATGACAATAGCCTCTTCATTTCAATGGTTACATGCTCCCTCCCCACGTCTCCAGCTCTGCCTGACACCATGGCCTCCCTTTCTCCAAGTCCCGTGGCCAGAGTCTCTGCAATGGTTATACCCATATTTACTGTTGTGCTTTGGTGAGATTTTCAGAAGTTTCTTAACTATTCAGTGATCTCAGCTCCTCCTTCCTTTTACCTTGGGCTCTACTTATGTGCCTGTGTTTGTTCATCAGGCTATCTCCACAGTCCTCTGCCTGGTCCAGCAGAGAACAGTACAACATCTCCATATAAATTATGATATTGCCTGGGCTGCTGATACACGAATGGCTCTGTCTGGGCAAAGCTGTGGGTGAGATCTGAGTTTCTGCCAGAAAAGCAGAGTAGGTTATATCTCAAGAGATGCCCATAGTCCATTATTAGTGTTTCTACCTCTTTACTTCTTTAGATTTTCCTTGGCTATTTAATAGCACTACACCTTGAAAAGTTAGTTGCTTAGCCCTGCAAATTTGCTATAGGTGTGTTTTAAATCTCACCTACAGATTCATGGGGAGTTGGTACTCCTAAATCTGTTAAGAGCTTAGGAAAATCTGACATGTACTTTATGGGAAGCTCTTAGCAGCCAACAATAGATAACTGGGACAGGACAGAGGAGGTGTTTTGCTCTAGCATGAGGGTGTTGCAGACCTGGCTTGGACTGTGCCCTTGGGGGAACCAGCTTGAAGTTCCTTGCATTGCTGTAGCCTGTGTTGTTTCACTACTAATCCATAGAGGCTTTTTATTCCTGGAGTCTGTAGTTTTATCTTGAAGGAATATCAGAAAGTGGGATTTCAGAAGCACAGGTACTTGCTTTACCCTCCTGCAACTGAAAGCATTGAGTGTTTTATCCCTGGGATCTGCAGGAGGAGAATTAGGCCCATACTGAACTCTTTTGAAAATCCCACTCTTTAATGAAGAGAAAACTGGGATGTTGGTGACTGTCTTCTAAAAGCTCTTCAGAGAAGACAGAATTTAAAAGCAGAATTTAAAAAGCTGAAGAGAATACAATGCTGCAATTCCCTGTATGACCTCCTATTTCATCCCCAGATGATAGTTTTACCTCCATGAATGACACTTATAATTGCTTTTGAGATACTACATCTCATCTAGTGAACTTTAAAGTGACAAACCAGAGACTACAGAAAATCACAAAATCACAGAACGTTAGGGGTTGGAAGGGACCTTGAAAGGTCATCCAGTCCAACCCCCCTGTTAGAGCAGGATCACGTACATCATGTCATACAGGAATGCATCCAGGCAGGTTTTGAATGTCTCCAGAGAAGAAGACTCCACAACCTCTCCAGGCAACTTGTTTCAGTGCTCTGTCACCCTCAGTGTGAAAAATTTTTTCCTTACGTTTTCCCAAAACTTGCTATGAATCCAGTTTGTACCCATTGCCCCTTGTCCTGTCACTGGATGTCACAGAGAAGAGCCTGACTCCATCCTCCTTACACTCACTCTTTACATATTTACAGACATTTGATGAGGTCACCCCTCAGTCTCCTTTCCTCCAGGCTAAAGAGACCCAGCTCTCTCAGCCTTTCCTCATAAGGAAGATGCTCCATTCCCTTAATCATCTTAGTGGTTCTGCACTGGACTCTCTCCAGTAACTCCCTGCCTTTCTTGGACTGGGGTGGCCAGAACTGGATACAGTACTCCAGGTGAGGCCTCAACAGTGCAGAGTAGAGCAGGAGTAGAACCTCCCTTGTCCTTCTGGCCACATTCCTCTTAATGCACTCCAGGATGCCATTGGCCTTCTTGGCCACGAGGGTGCATTGTTGGCTCATGGTCATCCTCTTGTTCACCATGACTCCTAGATCTTTTTCCCCAGAGCTGCTCTCCAACAGATCAGCCCCCAACCTGTACTGATACATGAGGCTGTTCTTCCCCCGATGCAGTACTTTACACTTGCCCTTGTTGAACTTCATTACATTTCTCCCTGCCCAGCTCTCCAGCCTGTCCAGGTCACGCTGGATGGCAGCACAGCCTTCTGGTGTATCAGCCACTCCTCTCACTTTTATATCATCAGGAAACTTGCTGAGGGTACACTCCAGCCCTTTGTCCAGGTCATTGATGAATATATTGAACAGCACTGGACCCAGAACCAACCCTTGGGGGACACCACTAGCTACAAGCCTCCAAGTAGACTCTGCTCCACTGACCACAACTCTCTGAGCTCTGTCCTACAGCCAGTTTCCAATCCATCTCATCACACAAACATCCAAGCCTCACTTCTCAAGTTTGGCTGCAAGGATACTGTGGGAGACAGTATAGAAAGCTTTGCTGAAATTGAGATATACCACATCCGCTGCCCTCCCCTCACCTATCCATCTGGTTGTGCCCTCATAAGAGGCTATCAGATTAGTCAAGATTCCTTTTGTTGAATCCATGTTGACTACCTGTGTTAAGCCTCCTTTCCTCAACATGCTTTGAGGCGGTGGCAAGAACAAGCTGTTCCATCACTTTTCCAGGAATGGAGGTGAGGCTGACCAGCATATAGTTACTCGGGTCTGGTAACCTGCAGTAACTGAGTCTTACTATTGTGAAGTTGTCTTTGTGTTGCAACATGATAACAAAAAAAACAAAACAAAACAAAACAAAAAAATCAGGCCTGTTTAATGATCAGTAGAAGCAGACTAATTGCCCTCCTTTTTTTTTTTTTTTTTTCCTGTGAAGATAGTGGTTAAGTGAGCAGTCATAGCTCCCATAAAAACAGAAAATAACTTTGAAAGAGCCAAAGTTAGCTCTTATAGACATTCAAGTGAAGCACGTTCCATATAAATAGAGAGAACGCCTATCTAGGTGAAACTGTTCAGCTTGTTTGCTGCAGGAATATAGACTAAACCATCATACAAGTTGGAAAATATAATGATATCCTATTCTTCCCTGATGAAATGAAACAAAATGGATGGCACCTATCCTTTGAGAACTCAAGATAGTTAAGGATAATACAGCCCTCACGCCCTGAAGTTTTGGTGGCTGTAGCTGCAGAAAGAGTAAAAGATGTAGATTTTACACTAGTTCATCAGCAGTTTGGGATCCTTCAGGTTTAGCTGGGGTTTTTCTGTTTTTCCCTTGCCTACATGGAGTTTTACTTAAAGTTACGTTCAGACTGCCTTTCTCTCCTTTCCTCGTCTTCCTAGTTTTCAGCCCTGCACACTGTCTTCTGCAGGCTGATCCAGGAGTCTCATTTTTGTAACACATGACTCATGCACTAAAGTTGCCTCTGGCACGTGTGCAGCCGCTACAGTGTGTGTCACCGTGTTTCATTTCCAGCTAAAAAGTAAAGAGAATAAGGAATTTCCTTCTCAGTGGAGGAAGCCCAGAGCTTTCTGGTGCCTTGGCTATTTCATTTGCTCTCAGTAGACAGAGGAGGAAGTTAAGAAAATCTTGCACCTGACTTCTGATTCCTTTACTGACAGGTGAACAGCTGCCCTGGAAAAAAGTTCATTAATACTGGTAGTGCTGGAACAAGGCTCCAAGCTTTAAATCCTCACCTTTGCCCATGTATGGCTGATCCTGAACACTAGTTCATGGAAGAGGGGTTGTGAATATTCTTTGCCTTCCGGTTGTGCTTTGGATGCTTTATGGGTCAAGTCCAGCTAATGAATTTTTAGCTAAGCTTAGAGTCAGTGTAAAAATGCATGATGCAGAAATAACAGTAATGCTTTTTACCTAGTGCAGCTCTCCAAACAAAACTGTATAGGAAATATGTGAAAGAAAGTGTTTATATGTGTGCATGCACATGCTTGTACAATACAAAGATTTAAAGGAAAAATAGTAAAAATCAAGAACAGCACATGTTATTTATTACCAAGATAAAGATCTCAAGGCAAAAATATTTCTCTGTCATACACTACAAGAACTAAAATTTGCCATGAACATATATAGAAGACCTTGTAACTTTTTCCTACATGCTCTTTCCCACTCTTAGCCTGAGCTGCCATATGTCCATCTCTGTGTGCTTGGAGACAGCCAGCTAAATCCACAGACACACAAATACCTGGAATTGTACAGTTTAGCTAAGATTTAGATGAAAAAGAAAGAAGACTTGTATAATTGATAATAATTTCATCCTCCTTCAAATTGTTACTTTTGTGGGATCTCCCTGAGTATGCCCAAGCTCACTGGGACATGCAAGGTGCATGTAAGAAAATGCTATACAGTCCTTTACAAGGTGGTCTTTTCCCTGTTTTTCTGCAGTAAAAAAATTATCTTCACAATATCATCTTGACCATTAACTTCCCATGCTGTTCTTAGTTTGCTTAATGCAGTTATCTTTAGCTCTGCTGTGCCACACTGTCACTGCAAACCAACAGTAAAACTAAGAAAGACTGTAATGATTATAAAGGTCTGGTCAGAGTGGTCCCTGCTGACCCACCACTGAGAAACCCATGGGACATCTTCCTAGGATAAGGAAGACAGATCTGGGGTTTGGTTCTAATATGGGCAGGAAGTCAAGTCTGTGACCTTTTGTTTCTATGCATGCACAGGATCAAAAGAGCATTGACCCTTTGGAAGGGGTCACAATGGTACCAGGTTATGGCCAACATGAAATTAGTTTGTGGAGCTAGTGAAAGATTTATTTTCTTTTTCCCTCTCTCTTTCTGGTAAAAGTCGATCAAGCCGAAATGGGCATCTGCAGCAGGGAGCATGAAGAGGTGGACGCAACCGAGATGTGATTTTTACTTCCAACACTCGAGGGCACTGTTGGCGCAGTTTTGCAGCAGCCACCATCCCGCGTTGGCAAACGCCCTCTCCAGCTCCCACCAGGGAAAGCCTGGCCTCTCGTGGGATGTGCAACTTTTGGCGCTTTGGGGGCTCAGCATGGGCTTCCAGCCTTCAGCTGGCATGGGACCCTTCCTTGAGATCTGGTGTCCATGTCTGAGAGTGTAGAATAAGAGCTTGCCAAGTGCTGTTACAAAACCAAGTTCACTGTGGCGCTTTCCAGTCTCTACAGGCACTTCACACTGAATATCTAAGCAGAGATTTAGGACATTTTTCATGCCTCAGGCTTTGATGCATCTTCAAGTGGTGCCGTGTGGACTAGAGGAACCTTGTTGGGTTTTATTTTTTTTTTTCAAAACCTGAGTTTTGTCCCGTTCCATATAAGGATGTCACATTGCTGAGTCTGTCATTTCAATCTTGATTTTTGGCCTTTGTGGAGGTAGATGTGGCAGTTCTTTGAATCAGGAGGAATAAAACCTGTATGTGCAGTGGGATGTCTCTGAACACTTCAAATGTTGATAGGTGTGAAGCAGTTAGGTTTAATAGAAGGCTTTATTATAGAGGTCACCTCTGAAAGAGCAGGACATTTTGGAAATTCTGCTTTTTTGTTGTCCCAAAATAAATACCTAGGAAAAATTACTGCATGCTTGGACAACTTAAACCAATTTAAACAGTCTTACCACATTTCCCTGGCTGCCATCTGATAAGGTAGACAATGTGCACAAGAAAATGACAGGCTGAATTCTTAGAGGCCTTTGAAAAGGCACTCTAAGCCCTAAACATCTTCAAGATTATGTTATCTTTTGCCTTAAACATACCTCAGAACTGAAAAAAAAAGTTGTTAGCCAGTGCAGGCTGCCAATACTAGGGAGTGCTTGCTCACTGCCCTCATCACTTCTGGACCAGCCCCTCTGCAGTGCTTCAGTCTGGCCTGAGATGCAACGCACGCACAACTTGCCAGCTTTCTCCAATTACTACAGCACCACTAGTGGGCCCTGTGGGCTGTGAAGAAAAGCTGTGATACCACATCTGTTTTCAACTGTCAGAGGTCTAATGGAAATGCTGAATAACCCATTTTTTTTTCAGAAACACGAACTCTCTCCAGACAGATGTGTGTAACTTGGCTTTTCCTTCACATCCATCCCCCAGTCATTTCTCTGTGCTTGGAAATATACTTCTATTTGTGCATGGTGCAATTGGTGGTCTTAACACTAAGTGGTAAAAAACATGCTCTGGAACATGTTTACTGGGCATTGAGGACCACACAATTGTTTCTGGCTTTTTATTTCTGGTGAGTCTTGATTTGTGTTTGAAACCATCTGGGTGGCTTTATGCCAGCACACGATGTTACTTAGTTTTATTCTTTGGGATGTAACAAAATATTTCTAGCAGTCAAGGAAGCCAGCAAGACAGGAGACAACTGCTACATTTATTGAGGATTTACTAGCTTTGAGCAGGAAGTACCACAGGATGAGACATATGCATTGCATCTCTGCTACAGCTAAACTAGGCTGTTGTGCTTTAAAATTTGAAGGCGGAATTTTCAGCCTTCCTGGTGTCTTGGGACTCTTCAACAGTGGTAAGGCAGCTTACCTCAGGAGCAGGTAGAAGCTCTGACACTTCTGGAGACAAAGAATGAACTTAGTCTTTCACAAAGAAATAAACTCCTCAGCCATGGCCATTTCTAAAAACAGATACAGATAACATTAACTAATAGCCATGGGGTTTAGGAGTGCACTACCATTTTGGCACCAGTAAAATTGAAGTATGAATCCAAAATCAAGTTTATTTTTGAGTGGTATGCAGGGGGAAACAAAGGTATTTGTTATTCAAAAGGAGCCAGGGCTCTGCTGTTTTGAATGTCTCTGTTCATACCCTGTGTGTAATACAGGCAACAGACTGCCTTGTGATGGCTCCAAAGGGGAAGGATGGGGGAGCATTTTGATGTCCTAATTATTAAAGGTTTCTTGATTCCCACTCCCTCCTTTCTGTAATGTTAAAGGAGATCTTGATGCTTCTATACTCCTGTTATTGCAGGGAGGTGGGTCTCTGCTGTCATTTCCATTTTGTGGATGGGAACGGAATGGAGTTTTAACTTGTTGACACTTTTGAGAGAACAGGGAGCTAAAGCTGCCTTGCCTGTGTCTGGGTCAGTGAATGAGCCTTCCTCTGAAATTTCATCACTTCATGCAGCCCAGTCTCTGCAATAATATCATTCTAACACAAAGACTTTTTACCCAATTTCATCACACTTTTTCCTTATAGTATGATATTATTTTTCAGACATTAGGATTGCTTTTTCCCAGCACTAAGCTACTCCATGGGTTGAGATGAGCAGCATCTTCAGCAGTTCCTAGTCTCAGCACACTCAGACTGTAGCTGGACTGAAACTCTCCTTTTTCCTCCTCATTGAGGAGCCTTTGCTCCTCTTTGAGTTCCCTCTCTTCCAGAGACTTGGTGAAATGAGGCAGATTCAATCCCACTTCAGTCAGATGCTCGAGCTGAAAATACCAGGTCACCGAAATTAAGCAATTCTACTGAAATTCTACTGGGGGAGGCAGGGAAGGAAGGCATAAAAGATGAAAAACAAGACAAAACAAAACAAAACAAAACAAAACAAAACACAGAAGTTGAAAAGCTGATCTGGTGGAATGTTTCAATGGGAAATCTAGATCCTGTAAAATGGCTTTTCATATACTGAAACTCATCAGGGACGTTGTCATAGGACTGCCTGTTCCAGAAACAGCCAGTAAGGAATCTTATTTCTCAGAGTTTAACTGGGAAATATATCCATTATTACACTGTTACTTCCATTCTGCAAGTAAATAAACAAGAAGTCTGAACCCAGTTCAATATGAAGACTTAAGCATTGGTACAACTCCAGTGTTATCCAGGAACACTTGATCTGAAAAATTGTGCCTAGAATATTAGCTTTACACTTTAGTCTTTAGGAAGAAAAAGAGCTGCAAACACATGTTCTTTGGCTTGAGTAAGCAAAAGTGCTCACCAGATTTTACATTTGGCATAGCAGGCCATGGTATTTACCCATATTCACCCTGCCTGAAATTCAGTGTCTTTGTTTAAACTAGAGCACGCTCTTTCCAGGACCATCCCAATGGTTGTGATAGCCGCTCTCTGTTGAAAAGCTTACACCACATAGCTGCTTCAAATTAATCTCAATTCAGCTTCTGGACTCTGCTTGGGAGGCCTACACCTTTGCCAGCTCAGAGAGCTTGCTATAATCAAATTTCCCACAGATGTACTTCGAGGCTGTTGATCACTCTTTCTCTCCCTTTATGCCCCAGGAGTCTGTGATTTTAGTGCTTCTCAGCTTCTAATCATTCTGAGCTCTTGCTAGAAGCCTTTACAGCTGAATGCCATTCTTCTGGAAGTGGTGCTCCCTGAATTGCGCCTCACTTTTCTCACTTGCACACCTTCACACTTGTTAGGAAAGGGTACAGATTTTTTTTTGCTGGAAATACTAGAAAAGCAGTATGAATTTTATACTGGTTTCACTGAGGAAGAGTGCCTCTGGAAATCAAGATCACTTTTCTTCCTTTAGTGTACCTTTACACTTTTTTTTCCCCCCACCCTTTAGCAGATCGTCTTTTATCTATGCCTTTGCCAGATGGGAGATAATATTCCCCTTACAGTAGAGATTATACTCTATGCTTCACAACCACTTATTCTGTGCTTAACCCCTCCTATAACTGAAAATACAGGAATATTCCCTAAGCTGCAGCTTCACTACAAATGCATCTGTTGTTGAGGACTGTGAAAACTTCTGTCTTGTAGTCATCTCTACTGAGCAAAAGCCATACCTCTAGCTGGAACTTTAATGACAATGCTGGAATGTCATTCAAAGTTGAAAGGAGCCTTAGGTAGAAGTTGGAATCAATTCCAGTAGCCTACCTCTCTTTCCTGTGGAATGCTATGTAGAATAGTCTACACAAAAGTGCCTTAAACTTGTATACGTGCTACGCAGCTTTGACCATGCTAATTTGTGTCCTTGTTCTGAAGTTTTCACATCCCAATCCTTTCCATGCAACAGATAATTTTTCCAGAGCATCCTTCAACTTTGAACATTGTTGATGTGCCTAATGCTATACAGAGTGTGGTAAATTTGAGTGTCTACAGCACAAAGATGGTGAGCAGCCACCCTATTTGAAACCCTGTTCTTTCCTGCCTCAAGGCTGAACCTCCAGATATGGTCCTTGGGACCAGCCTCCTACATAGGCAAGCTTTTCTTCTGTGGCCTGTTTAATGCATAAAATGGTTGTTCTCTTACCACATATTTGCAGATGAATTCCTGACTTCAGAGTCATCACATATCCTCTCATACTTTTCCTGTTTGTGCCAGGACTTCTCAGTGCATTGTGATACAAACAGAAACATGGACACAGAAGTTGTATTGAGCCACTTGCCTGTACCAAATAAAAGTCTAACACATTCTTCCTTCCAGATCTCCTTTTCAGACTCTTCTTCCATAGGCTTCCATTTCCAATATGTTCCACTCATATTGTTAGGGATACCGTTGAATAGAAAGATGATGAGAGACTGTGTCCTACATGTTGTCGTAGGAATGGCTGACATGGAGTTACACAGATCTGAAAATTTCAGGGAGTGAAGTGGGAAGTGTTACCTGTAGAAAGACACAAGGAAGGCCAGAGGTAGTGCATTGCTCTGGGCCTGAAGTTCATCTTTATATCAATGTGTCATTTTTGGCCTTCCAACCACTCAGGAAACCTAGAGTTTTCATTATGAAATCCAAGGTTTGTAGGAATATAATGGACACAGAGTGGGGCAGGAACGATCCCTTGGAAAGAGAAGGACCAGCGAGCCCATGTGTCAGCCTCTGTAGCTGAGTCATTCATCAGTGAGACTAAACATTTCTGACCTCTTCCTAGGATGTAGCATTCCCCTTCCTACTGTTTAACCTGCACTCTGACCTGTGATATAGAACTAGCAGCCCAGGGTGGCAGTTAGTGGTCTGAGCGACAGCACATTTCAGTTTGCCAAAAGTGACTGTGGACAATGAGAGCAGGGGTGCTTCCTGAGGTGCTGGCTCTTGAGGATGAGGAGTAAGTGAGCCCCTGAGGGGGGATCTTGGAATGAAGGATACCTGCATAGGGGATGTGTATCCTTGCCCAAAGTTATTGTCCCATCTCAGGATTCAAAGTTCCTTATTCAAAATCTGAAGCAATTCTGCCAAGACCTTACATTAACAATGTTAACCTTACTTTACTATAAGTAGCTGCATAGAATAAGCAGCTCTGTGTCTTGCAAGAACCATGAAAAAGCACTGTTCCCTGAATCCTATTCCTAGAGATTGGAGTCAGAGGTCTTCTGGGCATGACCATGACAGCCAATGTCAGGACCATAATCGGGCCATGAAGTCGTCTGATAAGCTCATAGTGTTCTCTTACTTGAGGAGGCAGGCAGGACAGCTTGCTGAAGTGTTAAGTGTATGGTGCAGCTTAATCCTGGACCCAAAAAAAACAGTCAAGATGCTAACACTCAAGAGTGTGCTGCTTTGCAGAAAGTCTGAGAGCTTTCATTTTTGAGTTGAGACATCGTGGTCTCCCCAACCTGGTGTCCTCTGAAGCTCTCCCCTAGAGCCTGGCAGGTGCTGTTAGTGGTCCAAACACACACCTGACAGGGAACTGGATCTGCAGCCTGCCTTAAAGGTAGATACTGCTATTGCAAGTCCTTGGCTTGCTTAATATGTATATAGGGAATAACCCTGTACACCAGAACAGGCTGGAGGCCAACCAGCTGAAGAGCAGATTTGCAGAAAAAAGCCTTAAGGTACTCATAGACACTAGGCTGAATGTCATCCATCCATATGCCCTTGCCACAAAAGATGTCAAATAGTGTCCTGGGCTGCACTGGGAAGAATGCTGCCAGGAGGTCAAGGGAGGGGATCATTCCCTCATCCTCAGTACTGGTGAGGCCACACCTGGA